>NC_053023.1:619152298-619378692 GCF_003073215.2 Triticum urartu
AAGAGGATCGTTGGTGATGATGATGGTGATGATTTCCCCCTCCCAGAGGGAAGTTTCCCCGGCAGAACAGCTCCGCCAGAGCCCTAGATTGGTTCCGCCAAGGTTCCGCCTCGTGGTGGCGGAGTCTCGTCCCGAAAGCTTGCTTATGTTTTTTTCCTCGACTAAAGACTCCATATAGCAGAAGATGGGCATCGGGGGGCCACCAGGGGGCCCACGAGGCAGGGGGCGCGCCCCCACCCTCGTGGCCAGGGTGTGGCCCCCCTCTGGAACTTATTGCGCTCAGTATTTTTCATATATTCTGGAAATAGCTTCCGTAAAGTTTCAGGACTTTTGGAGCTGTGCAGAATAGGTCTCTAATATTTGCTCCTTTTCTAGCCCAGAATCCCAGCTGTCGGCATTCTCCCTCTTTATGTAAACCTTGTAAAATAAGAGAGAATAGGCATAAGTATTGTGACATAATGTGTAATAACAGCCCATAATGCAATAAATATCGATATAAAAGCATGATGCAAAATGGATGTATCATGGACTATTCTGGAATCTACAAGCATTGAATTCAAGAGAGAAGACAAGGTAATATGGGCTCTTTGTTAGATCAACAATAATGCGTATGAGAGCCACTCAACATTTTAATCATGGTCTTCTCCTCTCAACCCCCAAAGAACAAGAAAGAAATAAAACTACTTACATGGGAAAGCTCCCAACAAGCAAAAGAAGAACGAGAAATATTTTTGGGTTTTCTTTTTAATTACTACTACAAGCATGGAAAGTAAACTAGCTTAAAGCTACAACTAATTTTTTTTATTAAGGTTTATCAAACACACAAGAAGAAAGCTTAAAACAGAAAATAAACTAGCATGGATAGTACAATGAAAAAGTATGAGCACCGACAACTAGCATGAGTGTGTGAACATGAATGTAATGTTGGTGAGAAATACGTACTCCCCCAAGCTTAGGCTTTTGTCCTAAGTTGGTCTATGGCCACGGCTGGGCTGGCGGATATCCAAAGTAATAGTTGGGGTCGTACTGAGAAGAATCCCCCTGGTGCCACTGGTTGGCGATCTCTTCCAGATTCCACTGATAAACGGACTGCCGGTGAGGATCAAATTGTGGTTCCGGCTCTGGCTCTGTAGCTGGTGTGGGGTTTCATTAGGCGTGAATGGCCTCCAACGGAACAAGGTACTTGCCTGCAGAAAAGTCAAACAAGGAAGGAGCAGGAAAAGTAATAGTCTCAGGGTGATTTTTATCAAATATCAGCTTGTACTTAAGCATCTTTTCCTTATTCTTAGTGATAAAATCATGTGCTACCATACTCTTATAGTCTAGAAAACAGGAGGCAGCAACTTCTCTTCCTTCTCATAATGCCTTATAGGTATGTTAAAGTGTGCAACGAGGCGCGAGGCGAAGATGCCTCCAAGGACGGGGCCCTTAGTACGGTTAAGATGTAACCGCTTTGCAACAATAGCACCCGTACTAAATGTGTCATCACGGAACAAGGCATGGCACAAAATAACAATATCAGGGGCACTAAGGTTGCCACAGTTTCCGCGACCAATTAAGCATCTACTAGCAAATATTGCGAAGTAACGTAAAACGGGAAAATGTATGCTAGTAATTCATCCATCGGAAACCTTCCTCGTTTCCCCTACAGCAATTGTATCAATAAACCCTTCCACATCGTCACGATGTGGTTCCTCTACGCTGCCCTCAAAAGGTATCAAACAAACCCGACAAAAATCATGAAGTGACATCTCCTTATGCTCATCATATAAATAAAATTCCACCACAGGTGGTGAGCTCCTAGCATGGAAATGAAAGTTTTGCACAAAGATATTGGTGAGTAAGATATACTGCTCGCGTTGGTCGTGGAGGAAGGCGGTGAGGTCTGCATTCTCAGCCAATTCATAGAAATCATCATAAATCCCGTCTGCTCTCAAGAAATCATCACAAGGCCATTCACACGGCCAAACCTCCGCGGTGCGAGGGAGATTATACTTGGGCTTCTTGTTCTCTTCACTTTGTTTATCCTTCGAGCTTCGGCTCGATGAGCCCCTCAAAAATCTCTTCATCTTTCTTCTGAAAATTTCTGAAATTTGTAGTAACTTCAAAATAAAAGTGAACCAAACTCAACAAAATTGATAGCAACTACTCCTACAAGTGCCTAGAGGCTATATCATGCATTAAAACTACTTTTGACCATATAAATTTGACATGCAAGCTCAAGAAGAGGGTCACCTAAGCAGCAAAAATTTGCAATAAATAAAGCACTAGAACAAAAACTAATTGGACCAATGGAGGAGTCACATACCAAAGAACAATCTCCCAAAGCAGTTTTGTGAATGGAGCTTTGAGCAAGGAAATTGAAAATGGCAACAAGATGAGCTAGAACTCGTGCTTGAGCTGGTTAGTGATTTTTCTTGGGAGGAAGGAGTGTGTGGTGGCTGGAATAAGTGGAGGGGAGTCATGGGCCCATGAGGCAGGGGGACGCCCAGGGGTGGGCGCGCCCTGGACCCTCGTGGCCAGGTGCTTGCTACCCTGTTGTGTTCTCAGTCCTAGATATTCTCAAATATTCCAGAAAAAATCATATTTAAATTTCAGGGCATTTGGAGAAATTTTATTTTTGGGGTATTTTTTATTGCATGGATAATTCAGAAAACAGACAAAAAATAATAATTTTGCTTTATTTAATATAAATAACAGAAAGTAAAAAGAGGGTGCAGAGAGTTGTGTTTTCTAAATTCACCCATCTCATGCTCATCAAAAGGAACCCACTAAGAAGGTTGATCAGGTCTTGTTAACAAACTCATTTTGAGTAACATGAAACCGGAGAAATTTCGAATAACACTATGTTACCTCAACGGGGATATGCACATCCCCAATAATAAGAATATCATATTTCTTCTTGATAGTAGGTAGAGGAAATTCAAAACCTCCAAAAATAATCGATGAAATTTTTCCAATAGAGTTTATACTATGAACTTGAGGTTGTTTCCTCAGAAAGTGTGCCGTATGCTCATTTCCATTAACATGAAAAGTGACATTGCCTTTGGTGCAATCAATAACAGCCCCTGCAATATTCAAAAAGGGTCTTCCAAGAATAATAGACATACTATTGTCCTCGGGAATATCAAGAATAACAAAGTCCGTTAAATATAGTAACGTTTGCAACCACAACAGGCACATCCTCACAAATACTAACAGGTGTAGCAGTTGATTTATCAGCCATTTGCAAAGATATTTCAGTAGCTGTCAACTTATTCAAATCAAGTCTACGATATAAAGAGAGAGGCATAACACTAACACCGGCTCCAAGATCACATAAAGCAGTTTTAACATAGTTCCTTTTAATGGAGCATGGTATAGTTGGTACTCCTGGATTTCCAAGTTTCTTTGGTATTCCACCTTTAAAAGTATAATTAGCAAGCATGGTGGAAATTTCAGCTTCCGTTATATTTCTCTTATTTGTAACAATTTCCTTCATATACTTAGCATAAGGGTTCATTTTAAGCATATCGGTCAAACGCATACGCAAAAAGATAGGTCTAATCATTTTAGCAAAGCGCTCAAAATCCTCATCATCCTTTTTCTTGGATGGTTTAGGAGGAAAGGGCATGGGTTTCTGAACCCATGGTTCTCTTTCTTTACCGTGCTTCCTGGCAACAAAGTCTCTCTTATCATAAAGTTGATTCTTTGATTTTGGGTTATCAAGATCAACAGCAGGTTCAACCTCTACATCGTTGTCACTGCTAGGTTGTGCATCAACATGAACATCATCATTAACATTATCACTAGGTTCATGTTCATCACCAGATTGTGTTTCAGCATCAGAGATAGAAATATCATTGAGATTCTCAGGTGTGTCAACAATAGGTTCACTAGAAGCATGCAAAGTCCTATCATTTTTCTTTTTCTTCCTTTTAGAAGGACTAGGTGCATCTACATTACTTCTCTGAGAATCTTGCTCAATTCTCTTAGGATGGCCCTCAGGATACAAAGGTTCCTGAGTCATTTTACCACCTCTAGTCACAACTCTAATAGCATTATTATTTTTCTTACTATTTAATTGATTGAGCAAATCATTCTGAGCTTTAAGTACTTGTTCTACTTGAGTGGTAACCATAGAAGCATGTTTACTAATAAGTTGAAGTTCACCTTTAACTCTAGACATATAATCACTCAAGTGTTCAATCATATAAGCATTGCGTTTTAATTCTCTACCAAAATAAGCATTGAAGTTTTCTTGCTTAACCATAAAATTATCAAACTCATCCAAACATTGGCTAGCAAACTTAGTAGCAGGGATTTCAGCTTTATCATATCTATAGAGAGAATTTACCTTTACTACCTGTGTCGGGTTATCAAGACCATGTGTTTCTTCAACATGCAGTAAATTAAGACCATGTATTTCTTCAACAGGTGGTAAATTCTTAACATCCTCAGGTTTAATACCTTTTTCCTTCATATATTTCTTTGCCTCTTGCATATCTTCGGGACTGAGAAATAGAATACCCCTTTCTTTGGAGTTGTCTTAGGAGTTGGTTCTGGAAGTGTCCAATTGTTTTCATTAGTCAACATATTATTCACTAGAATTTCAGCTTGATCAACAGTTCTTTCCCTGAAAACACAACCAGCACAACTATCCAGGCAATCTCTGGAAGCATCAGTAGTCCATTATAAAAGATATCAAGTATTTCATTTTTCTTGAGAGGATGATCAGGCAAAGCATTAAGTAATTGGAGAAGCCTCCCCCGAGCTTGTGGGAGACTCTCTTCTTCAATTTGCACAAAATTATATATTTCCCTTAAAGCAGCTTGTTTCTTATGAGCGGGGAAATATTTAGCAGAGAAGTAATAAATCATATCCTAGGGACTACGCACACAACCAGGATCAAGAGAATTAAACCATATCTTAGCATCACCATTTAATGAGAACGTAAATATTTGAAGGATATAGTAGTAGCGAGTTTTCTCATCATTAGTGAACAGGGTGGCTATATCATTTAATTTAGTAAGATGTGTCACAACAGTTTCAGATTCATAGCCATAGAAAGGATCAGATTCAACCAAAGTAATTATATCAGGGTCGACAAAGAAATCATAATCCTTATCAGTAACAAAGATAGGTGAAGTAGCATAAGCAGGATCATATTTCATTCTAGCATTCAGAGATTTTTCTTTCTGCTTAGCTAATAGTTTCTTAAGATCACTTCTATCATTGCAAGCAAGAAAGTCTCTAGCAGTTTCTTCATCCATAACATAACCCTCAGGAACAAAAGGCAATTCATATCTAGGGGGAGAATCTTCATCATCACTTTCATCAATATTATCAGTTTCAATAATTTCATTCTCTCTAGCCCTAGCAAGTTGTTCATCAAGAAATTCACCAAGTGGCACAGTAGTATCAAGCATAGAAGTAGTTTCATCATAAGTATCATGCAAAGCAGAAGTGGCATCATCAATAACATGCGACATATCAGAATTAATAGCAGAAGCAGGTTTAGGTGTCACAAGTTTACTCAAAACAGAAGCTGAATCAAGTGCAGAGCTAGATGGCAGTTCATTACCTCCCCTCGTAGTTGAGGGAAAAATCTTGGTTCTTTGATCTTTCAAGTTCTTCATAGTGATAAACAGATATAAATCCCAAGTGACTCAAAGAATAGAGCTATGCTCTCCGGCAACGGCGCCAGAAAAAAGTCTTGATAACCCACAAGTATAGGGGATTGCAACAGTTTTCGAGGGTAGAGTATTCAACCCAAATTTATTGATTCGACACAAGGGGAACCAAAGAATATTCTCAAGTATTAGCAGCTGAGTTGTCAATTCAACCACACCTGGAAACTTAATATCTGCAGCAAAGTATTTAGTAGCTAAGTAATATGATAGTAGTGGTAATGGTAGCAAAAGTAACGGTAACAAAAGTAATATTTTTGGTATTTTATAGTAATGTAACAGTAGCAACGGAAAAGTAAATAAGCGAAGAACAATATATGGAAAAGCTCATAGGCAATGGATCGGTGATGGAGAATTATGCCGGATGCGATCGATCATGTAACAGTCATAACCTAGGGTGACACAGAACTAGCTCCAGTTCATCAATGTAATGTAGGCATGTATTCCGAATATAGTCATACGTGCTTATGGAAAGAACTTGCATGACATCTTTTGTCCTACCCTCCCGTGGCAGCGGGGTCCTAATGGTAACTAAGGGATATTAAGGCCTCCTTTTAATAGAGTACCGTCCAAAGCATTAACACATAGTGAATACATGAACTCCTCAAACTACGGTCATCACCGGGGGTGGTCCCGATTATTGTCACTTCGGGGTTGCTGGATCATAACACATAGTAGGTGACTATAGACTTGCAAGATAGGATCAAGAACTCACATATATTCATGAAAACATAATAGGTTCAGATCTGAAATCATGGCACTCGGGCCCTAGTGACAAGCATTAAGCATAGCAAAGTCATAGCAACATCAATCTCAGAACATAGTGGATACTAGGGATCAAACCCTAACAAAACTAACTCGATTACATGATAAATCTCATCTAACCCATCACCGTCCAGCAAGCCTACGATGGAATTACTCACGCACGGCGGTGAGCATCATGAAATTGGTGATGGAGGATGGTTGATGATGACGATAGTGATGGATTCCCCTCTCCGGAGCCCCGAACGGACTCCAGATCAACCCTCCCGAGAGAGTTTAGGGCTTGGCAGCGGCTCCGTATCGTAAAATGCAATGAATCCTTCTGTCTGATTTTTTTCTCCCCGAAAGTGAATATATGGAGTCAAGGTTGAGGTCGGTGGAGCGTCAGGGGGCCCACGAGGCAGGGGGCGCGCCCCCCACACTCGTGGATAGGTGGAGGCCCCCTGATGTGGATTCTTCTTCCAGTCTTTTTTATATATTCCAAAATAATTCTCTGTTGATTTTCAGGTCATTCTGAGAACTTTTATTTTTGCACAAAAATAACACCATGGCAATTCTGCTGAAAACAGCGTCAGTCCAGGTTAGTTCCATTCAAATCATGCAAGTTAGAGTCCAAAACAAGGGCAAAAGTATTTGGAAAAGTAGATATGACGGAGACGTATCAGTACCTGATAGTATGTTGCATGTCTATGTTGTTGTAGATAGATGGCCCGTGTTGTTGTTCCGTTGAATTTTAATGCGTTCCTAGAGATAGCTAAGTTGAAAGATGATGGTAGAAACTACACGGACTGGGTCCGTAACTTGAGGATTATCCTCATTGCTGCACAGAAGAATTATGTCCTGGAAGCACCTTTAGGTGACAAACCCGCTGCAGGAGCAACGCCAGGTGTTGTGACACCTGGTAGAGCAAAGCTGATGACTACTCGATAGTCCAGTGTGCCATGCTTTACGGCTTAGAACCGGGACTTCAACGACGTTTTGAACGTCATGGAGCATATGAGATGTTCCAGGAGTTGAAGTTAATATTTCAAGCAAATGCCCGGATTGAGAGATATGAAGTCTCCAATAAGTTCTACAGCTGCAAAATGGAGGATAATAGTTCTGTCAGTGAACATATACTCAGAATGTCTGGGTACCGCAACCACTTGACTCAGCTGGGAGTTAATCTTCCTGATGATAGTGTCATTGACAGAGTTCTTCAATCACTGCCACCAAGCTACAAGAGCTTCGTGATGAACTATAATATGCAAGGGATGGATAGGACAATTCCTGAGCTCTTCGCAATGCTAAAAGCTGAGGAGGTAGAAATCAAGAAGTAGCATCAAGTGTTGATGGTTAACAAGACCACTAGTTTCAAGAAAAAGGGTAAAGGGAAGAAGGGGAACTTCAAGAAGAACAGCAAGCCAGTTGCTGCTCAAGTGAAGAAACCCAAGTCTGTACCTAAGCCCGAGACTGAGTGCTTCTACTGCAAAGGGACTGGTCATTGGAAGCGGAACTGCCCCAAGTATTTGGCAGAGAAGAAGGGTGGAAAAGTGAAAGGTATATTTGATATACATGTTATTTATGTGTACCTTACTAATGCTCGCAGTAGCGCCTAGGTATTTCATACTGGTTCTGTTGCTAATATTTTCAACTCGAAACAGGGGCTACTGATTAAGCGAAGATTGGCTAAGGACGAGGTGACGATGCGCGTGGGAAATGGTTCCAAAGTCGATGTGATCGTCATCGGCGCGCTACCTCTACATCTACCTTCAGGATTAGTTTTAGACCTAAATAATTGTTATTCGGTGCCAGCGTTGAGCATGAACATTATATCTGGATCTTGTTTGATGCGAGACGGTTATTCATTTAAATCAGAGAATAATGGTTGTTCTATTTATATGAGTAATATCTTTTATGGTCATGCACCCTTGATGAGTGGTCTATCTTTACTAAATCTTGATAGTAGTGATACACATGTTCATGTATTGAAGCCGAAAGATGCAGAGTTGATAATGATAGTGCAACTTATTTGTGGCACTGCTGTTTGGGTCATATTGGTGTAAAGCGCATGAAGAAACTCCATTCTAATGGACTTCTGGAATCACTTGATTATGAATCACTTGGTACTTGTGAACCATGCCTCATGGGCAAGATGACTAAAACTCCATTCTCCGGAACAATGGAGCGAGAAACAGAGTTATTGGAAATCATACATACTGATGTATGTGGTCCAATTAACATTGCGTCTCGCGGCGGATATCATTATTTTCTCACCTTCACAGATGATTTGAGCAGATATGGGTATATCTACTTAATGAAACATAAGTATGAAACATTTGAAAAGTTCAAAGAATTTCAGAGTGAAGTGGAAAATCATCGTAACAAGAAAATAAAGTTTCTACGATCTGATCGTGGAGGAGAATATTTGAGTTACGAGTTTGGTCTTCATTTGAAACAATGCGGAATAGTTTTGCAACTCACGCCACCCGGAACACCACAGCGTAATGGTGTGTCCGAATGTCGTAATCGTACTTTACTAGATATGGTGCAATCTATGATATCTCTTACTGATTTACCACTATCATTTTGGGGTTATGCTTTAGAGACGGCTGCATTCATGTTAAATAGGGCACCATCTAAATCCGTTGAGATGACACCTTATGAACTGTGGTTTGGCAAGAAACCCAAGTTGTCGTTTCTTAAAGTTTGGGGTTGTGATGCTTATGTGAAGAAACTTCAACCTGATAAGCTCGAACCCAAATCGGAGAAATGTGTCTTCATAGGATACCCAAAGGAGATTGTTGGGTACACCTTCTATCACAAATCCGAAGGCAAGATATTCGTTGCTAAGAATGGATCCTTTCTAGAGAAGGAGTTTCTCTCAAAAGAAGTGAGTGGGAGGAAAGTAGAACTTGATGAGGTAATTGTACCTACTCCCTTATTGGAAAGTAGTTCATCACTGAAATCAGTTCCGGTGATTCCTACACCAGTAAGTGAGGTAGTTAATGATGATGATCATGAAACTTCTGATCAAGTTACTACCGAACCTCGTAGGTCAACCAGAGTCAGATCCGCACCAGAATGGTATGGTAACCTGTTCTGGAAGCCTTGTTACTTGACCATGATGAACCTACGAACTATGAGGAAGCGATGATGAGCCCAGATTCCGCAAAATGGCTTGAGGCCATGAAATCGGAGATGGGATCCATGTATGAGAACAAAGTGTGGACTTTGGTTGACTTGCCCGATGATTGGCAGGCCATAGAGAATAAATGGATCTTCAAGAAGAAGACAGACGCTGACGGTAACCTTACTGTCTACAAAGCTCGACTTGTTGCAAAAGGTTTTCGACAAGTTCAAGGAGTTGACTACGATGAGACCTTCTCACCCGTAGCGATGCTTAAGTCCGTCCGAATCATGTTAGCAATTGCCACATTTTATGATTATGAAATTTGGCAAATGGATGTCAAAATTGCATTCCTTAATGGATATCTTAAAGAAGAGTTGTATATGATGCAACCAGAAGGTTTTGTCGATCCAAAAGGTGCTAACAAAGTGTGCAAGCTCCAGCGATCCATTTATGGACTGGTGCAAGCCTCTCGGAGTTGGAATATACGCTTTGATAGTGTGATCAAAGCATATGGTTTTATACAGACTTTTGGAGAAGCCTATATTTACAAGAAAGTGAGTGGGAGCTCTGTAGCGTTTCTGATATTATATGTGGATGACATATTGTTGATTGGAAATGGTACTGAATTTCTGAATAGCATAAAAGGATACTTGAATAAGAATTTTTCAATGACGCTTAATTGGACTTTCACAAAGCATATACCTTGATAAAGTTTTGAATAAGTTCAAAATGGATCAGGCAAAGAAAGGGTTCTTGCCTGTGTTACAAGGTGTGAAGTTGAGTCAGACTCAATTCCCGACCACTGCGGAAGATAGAGAGAAAATGAAAGTCATTCCCTATGCTTCAACCATAGGTTCTATCATGTATGCAATGCCGTGTACCAGACCTGATGTGTGCCTTGCTATTAGTTTAGCAGGGAGGTACCAAAGTAATCCAGGAGTGGATCACTAGACAGCGGTCAAGAACATCTTGAAATACCTGAAAAGGACTAAGGATATGTTTCTCGTATATGGAGGTGACAAAGAGCTCGTCGTAAACGGTTACGTCGATGCAAGCTTTGACACTGATCCGAATGACTCTAAGTCACAAAACGGATACGTGTTTTTATTAAATGGTGGAGCTGTCAGTTGGTGCAGTTCCATGCAGAGCGTCGTGGCGAGATCTACGTGTGAAGCGGAGTACATAGCTGCTTCGAAGCAGCAAATGAAGGAGTCCGGATGAAGGAGTTCATACCCGATCTAGGTGTAATACCTAATGCATCGGGTCCAATGAAAATCTTTTGGGACAATACTGGTGCAATTGCCTTGGCAAAGGAATCCAGATTTCACAAGAGAACCAAGCACATCAAGAGACGCTTTAATTTCATCCGCGATCAAGTCAAGGAGGAAGACATAGAGATTGCAAGATACATACGGATCTGAATGTTGCAGACCCGTTGACTAAGCCTCTCTCACAAGAAAAACATGATCAGCACCAAGACTCCATGGGTGTTAGAATCATTACAATGTAATCTAGATTATTGACTCTAGTGCAAGTGGGAGACTGAAGGAAATATGCCCTAGAGGCAATAATAAAGTTGTTATTTATATTTCCTTATATCATGATAAATGTTTATTATTCATGCTAGAATTGTATTAACCGGAAACTTAGTACATGTGTGAATACATAGACAAACAAAATGTCACTAGTATGCCTCTACATGACTAGCTCGTTGAATCAATGATGGTTATGTTTCCTAACCATAGACATGAGTTGTCATTTGATTAACGGGATCACATCATTAGAGAATGATGTGATTGACTTGACCCATCCCTTAGCTTAGCACAATGATCGTTTAGTTTGTTGCTATTACTTTCTCCATAACTTATACATGTTCCTGTGACTATGAGATCATGCAACTCCCGAATATCGAAGGAACTCTTAATGTGCTATCAAACATCACAACGTAACTAGGTGACTATAAAGATGCTCTACAGGTGTCTCCAATGGTGTTTGTTGAGTTGGCATAGATCGAGATTAGGATTTGTCACTCCGAGTATCGGAGAGGTATCTCTGGGCCCTCTCGGTAATGCACATCACTATAAGCCTTGCAAGAAATGTGACTAATGAGTTAGTTACAGGATGGTGCATTACAGAACGAGTAAAGAGACATGCCGGTAATGAGATTGAACTAGGTATTGAGATACTGACGATCGAATCTCAGGCAAGTAACATACCGATGACAAAGGGAACAACGTATATCGTTATGCGGTTTGACCGATAAAGATCTTCGTAGAATATGTGGGAGCCAATATGAACATCCAGGTTCCGCTATTGGTTATTGACCGGAGATGTGTCTCGGTCATATCTACATAGTTCTCGAACCCATAGGGTCCGCACGCTTAACATTCGGTGACGATCGGTATTATGAGTTTATGTGTTTTGATGTACCGAAGATAGTTCGGAGTCCTAGATGTGATCACGGACATGACGAGGAGTCTCGAAATGGTCAAGACATAAAGATTGATATATTGTATGACTATATTCGGACACTGGATGAGTTCCAGGGGTCACCGGATAATTATCGGAGTGCCGGGGGGTTATCGGAAACCCCGGGGGATCTAATGGGCCAACTTGGGCCTTGTGAGAGAGAGAGGAGGGGGACTTAGGGCTGGCTGCGCCCCTCCCCCCCTTGGGAGTCCTAATTGGACAAGGAGGGGGCGGCTCCCCCTCTTTCCCTCCCTCTCTCCCTCTCCTTCCTTCCCCCTTCCTCCTCCTAGTTGGACTAGGAAAGGGGGAGTCCTACTCGTACTAGGAGGAGGACTCCTCCCCTCCTTGGGCGCCCCAAGGGCCGGTCGGCCTCCCCCTGTAGCGACCAGACCTCAAACAGTCTGATCTCTATGCTCCGGTGTCATCCCTGGATCAGTAATGCTGACACCACACAGTACTCGGAGGATTTATAGCAGAGTAGCAATCACACACTTATTACATCGAGTGTCTCAAAAGAGAACTTATTACAATAAATATGGCTTAAGGCCATCTAATAACGATAACAGCGGAAGGCTTGGAAGATAAGTGAGTCCATCAACTCCAACGGCATCACTGAGTATAGAACCACGACCTAAAACTCCTTAATCATCGTCTGAAAAGTCTGCAACATTAACGTTGCAGCCCGAAACGGGTCAGCACATGGAATATGCTGGCAAGGTAACACATAGAGAGTAATGGAATGAAACAGCTATACTATATGCATATTTGGCTGGTGGAAAGCTCTATGGTTACAGTTTTGCATAAAGCCAATTTTTCCCTACTTCAAAGGAATAAATTTATTTAACTATCATGGTGGTTGTTAAACATTGAGAATGGTTGACAGCATTCTCAATCCAAATTAAGCATCGTCATTAAACATAACCCAACAAAATTAATTGAGGGTAACATGTTGAGATTCACAAGATAATCCAAGTACTAGATACTCAAGATGTCCATAACCGGGGACACGGCCAACCATGATTAGTTTATTACACTCTGCAGAGGTTTGCGCACTTTTCCCCACAAGACTCGATCACCTCCGTTTGGTTTCTCGCACTACATGGTGTTTGAGAAGACGGATGACCGAGACATCGTCTTTCAGAAGCGCTAACACCTTACGATCGGGTAGACCGTACCACCTACATCCCCTACATCTGCTAGTATACCACTGTAAGAGTTCGCACAACTTAGTCAACTATGCTAGAGCCCATAATAGCTTGTGGCTGCACACGGAAGTTTCTAGTATGAATAGTCTCATGATCCCTTTGAGCCTGGGTGGCGGTCCAAAATAAAACAGGCAAGTCCTGGAATACCCAGGTGCCTCAATCCACCCAGATGTGTGTTTAAGTTGCCACCTTAGATAAACCATTAATTTAACAATCTCACATATGTCATGGATATCATTCACCCAATCCACGTCTACTAGCATAGCATGGCATAATAAGCAAACATAGAAGTAACTCCCAAAGGTTAGGTAATAAACAGGTAATAGGTACTACATCATCTACTTCCCATCCCACAATTTAATTAGATCCTAATCATGCAATGTGTGAGGATTGATCTAATGCAATAAAACTGAGTAGTAGAAAAGGTATGATCAAAGTGTTACTTGCCTTGCTGATGATCTGCGAAACCTAACGATTCGAAGTAACAGGCGGCGCACTCCGGGTATTCTATCGTAGACAAACAAACAAGCATACAATAAGTACTCATCTAATGCACAGGTAAAACTCAAATAAGAGATCTAACCAGAAGGTTCAACTTAAGAACTCCGGTTGGCAAAAAGAATCAAATCAAACAAAGCAACGAAAAACAAACTACGAAAGAAAACAACTTAGTTCTACTAATCTGGATCTAGGGCAAATTTTACAGTAGAAAAATCTTGTTTAAGTTGGTTAAACGGATAAAGGGTTTCGAGACGAAACTCCAAGCGCTTGAATCGCCTGATTCCGATAAATGAGCGAAAAGTTAAACTAAAACAAAAATCGGATCAGGAGTCGCGATCAGAAAAATCGCGGATTTAATTCGAGAAAAAGAAAAACGACGAACGCTGATTTTTTTCTTTTTTTCGGCATGGAAAATGAGGCGCGACGAACCTTGGGCGGCGGAATCGTCGGCGGCTGCCGGGGTACTGATCCACGGGCACCTATGGGACCGGCGGACCGAGTCCCTTTCGGTTCGGCGGGGGCGGAGATCGTGCAAAGAGCAAATCGAGGCGATACACGCGAGCGATTTACCCAGGTTCGGGCCGCACGGATGCGTAAAACCCTACTCCTGCTTTGTGGTTTGTATTGATTTCTTGCTCGGGAGCGCGGAGTGCTACAGTACACTTCAGCAGCTAACGAGACCGAGCGTGAGTGTATTTGAGCTAGCTAACCCCTTTTCTACGTTGCGCACGGGCCTCCTTTTATATGCTCAAGGGGTCACCGACAGGTGGCAACGGAGGCAAAGGGTAAAAATGGAAAGGTGCTGCGGTAGGCACAGCTACCTGCTACAGTGTATCATACCTAACCCTGACGGCAGGGGACAAGGGCAGTAAATGCCCGTCTGTGTCGCCTAAACAGTGCAAAAAGGGACCTCCAGGGACGCCACCGTTCGCCACGATGGCGATCTTGTCAGCGCCGCTTGCCACCGCACGCCGCTGGCTGCGCAGCCTCCCGCCACGTATGCCTGGAAGGGCCCCAGAGCGACACGTTGGTGGATGTGCTGGAGCGCGGGCCCAGAGAGGTGGCTTGCCGCAGCAAGTGCCTTGCCGCTGTCGTCGTCTTGTCGCGTCCGGGAGCTTGTCGCTCACCGGGCCTTGCCGGGACGCGTGGTGCGCCGCGGCAAGTTCCTTGAAATGCCTTGGGTGGCCTTCCCGGCAAGCTCCTCTTGCCGGGGTCTTGGGATGCTTTTGTTAGCCTTCCCGGCAAGCTCCTCTTGCCGGGGTCTTGTCTTCTTGGCTTGGACACTTTGTTCTTGAATGGCTCCAAAGGAACCACGGAGGACCTTGGCGGTCACCCGGCAAGCCTTGCCGCGGGATGCTGCGACTGCCCGTGCACAAGTTCGGGATACTAGGGTACCCCTACTCTAGTACACCGACAGGAGCCCCCGGGCCTGGGCCATACACGGTGCCGAGCGCTGCTGGGCCAGGCCCAAAACAGGGCACGGGCACGCGCGGCCTAGGTTACGCCGTATCTCACTCCGTATCCACCGCGCCCTCCCCGAACGGCACGCGTTGAATGCGGCATCGTGGGAGAGATCGTGGGTGGTTTCTTTATTCGGAAATGCAGAACGCCCGCCCCCTCCCTCTTTATAAGTAGGGGAAACAGGGGCAGTTCGCCCACTCGTCCGTTGCTGTTCCAATCTCAGAAATCTCCGCCGCTCCCTCGCCTCCCCAAAGCCGAACGAGAGCGGCGCTCCGCCCCCCATCGCCACCAGCACCACCAACGCCGTCGACCTCCTCCACTGCTTCCGCCATGGCTCCAAAAGCCGACAAGGGGAAGGTCGTGAAGTCGACCGAGGCGCAGTGGCTCGCGGCGCTGCGGAAGGAGCGGGCCGTCTTCCCCCCCAAGCTTGTCGCGAAGGAGCTGAGGGAGAACTACTACCTCTTCTGGTCGACGGAGACGCGCGCGCATCCACGCACGAAGGTACTCCCCGCCGCCGCTTGGAAGAAGGCCCCAAACGGATACCCTTTCTTCGCATTGTTCTTCTACTGCGGGCTCTGCCCGCCTTTCTCTGAATTCTTCTGCGACATCATGAATACCTACGGATTCCACCTCCTCTACTTCACCCCCAATGCCGTTCTGACCATGGCAGTTTTCGCACATCTCTGCGAAAACTTTGTCGGGGTCCATCCCAACGTAGCCCTCTTTCGCCACTTCTTCATACCCCGAGTAGAGAGAGGAGAGCCTCTATCCGGCGGAATCGCCTGGATCTCGAGGGCCGGCAAGAAGGAAACCTATCTGGAGGGAGAATTCCGCGGCAAGTGGGAGGAGTGGAGAGCAGACTGGTGCTGGTGCTGTTGGCGCAGATTTCCTTCGCCGCCGCATCGCCCCCCTGCAGGAACGGGGGAGGCCAATTTGGGAGTTCAAGAACGCGGCAGACATCATGAGGCTGCGTCCGGGCCTCAACTTCAACTTCATAGTTCTGGAGCTCAACGCGATGCTCCAGGAGCTCTTCAAATATGACCCCCAACATCCCGAAGTTTTTAGGTTGCCGGGGGGCGTCGTTCCGCTGTGCAACAATGCCTCGCTCGACCGCATCCGTGCAATGATGCCGGAGTGCGACTCGCATGGAATTGTGCCAACTTGGCAGGAGCCTGCAGACGACGTCATGCAGCAGTTCTTCGATGACTTGGTGGAAGTGCCGATCCGCTCCGACGAGAAGGATAGCCTCACCTGCGACACCACGGATGCGGAGATGGCGCTCATCGCCACTAGGCTGGAAGAGGCGGCGGCAGCCGCGGCCGCGGGCGAGTTTGGATTCACCGTGCAGGAGGCAGATGCAGCAGAGGTGGCAAGCCATGCCGAGCGAGGGGAGCCCGCCGGCAAGAAGGAGCTTGCCGGGTGTGACGCCGAGCTGAGCGAGCCCGCCAAGGACACGAGCGGCTCACTGGAAATCAACTCATCTTCCACCTCATCTTCAGACAGCTCGCCACAAGCAGAACCTTCATCCCCACCAAGAAGGCATCTCCACAAGGCCGGTGATATAGCGGAGCGGCAAGTGGGTCAACAGTCACCGCGCCGCGTGACACGCTCCACCGCGGCAAACACCGTTGCCGCGGGAACGCCTCATGCTGCGACGACAACTGGAGCGGGATCTAGCCGGACCACCGCTTCAGTTCCTGCTGCTATTCACGCCGCGCCAGCAGCCGGGGCGGGGTCGTCTCAGACCACCGCCACTGCTCCCGCCAAGCGGCCAAGGGAAGCTTCTCCTCCGCCTCCTCGCGCCGGGCGCGCGCCGGACTTCGACTTCTCCGCGTTCAGCTCCGACGAGGAAGAAGAAGAAGAGTAAGCTTCTCTTGCTGTACTTGCTGTTCTTCAATTCTTGTTGTTTGTCTTGTTTCTCACTTGCTTTTCTCTGAACTTGTTCCTCTTTAGGACTCTGGCCCAGAGAGCAGCAAAGAGGGCTAAGGTCCCGGTGATTGTCATCGAGGACGAGCCCACTGCGAGTGAAGGGGGCGCGCCCGAGACAACCTTGCCGGACCCGGCAACTTTTCTCCAGAGCAGCCCCCAGCGTAAGTGTATGATTTTCTTTCCGCTTGTGAGGTGCGCGTGGATATTCTGTCTTTGCTGACATTTGATTGCTGATTTGTGTAGGAGAAGAGCAGCCCCACCAGGAGCCAAGGGAGAATCCCCCAACAAGGGAGAACTCTCCGACAAGGGAGGGCTTTCCGGTAAGGGAGAAGTCTCCGGCAAGGGAGGGTTCTCCGGCAAGGGACAGCACCAGCGGCCCCCCGACGGCGGAGACCACGGCTGCAGAACCCGGTACAGGTAACCCTTTTGCTTCAAAACCTCCCTTGGTTCTTCTTCTCTTGATCTTCTTTTTGTTGGATATTTGCTTGACTCTTCCCCCTTTTCCGGCCGTCAGACCCATCCGCTGCAGAGCAGATGGAGACCGAGGTCGCCGCCGACGAAGCAGCCGGTGGTGGTGATGCCGCCGGCGCAGAGGCCGCCAAGGCTGCCGCCGCGGCAACTGGCGAGGGGTCTGGCGATCGCACTGACGGCCCTGAGGCCGCAGGAGCGTCAGGCGCTGCACCGACCGACGACCCGTCCGCTGCTGCCGCAGCGCCAGGCTCTGAAGAGCCCCAGCCAGGCGTATACTTGAAGGCCGGTGAAGGCGTCTTCATCAACCTCCCCTGGGCATCGAGCTCCAGGGCGCCGGTCGAGGGAGAGATCTTCGACGGTGAAGTGCTCGCCTCCGCTGGGCTGACGCTGGTCGACGCGCCAAGCAGCAGCAGCAACGAGTCTGAGGAGGAGCGGCTGCTGCGGAAGTTGATGTCGCTCTCTTGGCCATGAGGTTTGTGGCCGTCTATAAAGGCGCCGACAAACTGATGGCATAGGTCTGCCCAGGAGG
The DNA here is from genome assembly GCF_003073215.2 of Triticum urartu. Lineage (NCBI taxonomy): Eukaryota > Viridiplantae > Streptophyta > Magnoliopsida > Poales > Poaceae > Triticum > Triticum urartu. The sequence goes on from NC_053023.1 coordinate 619,170,407, forward strand.
ATATGGAGTTGTCCGGCAAGTGCATGAGCCAGGACCTGACGTTGGGCTTGAGCACCAGCGGGAAGTAGTTGGTAAGGATCTTGTCGTCCCGCCCCCCGGCAGCCTGCACCGCGATGGTGTAGATGCTGAGGAACTCCGACGGATGCGTCTTGCCGTCGTACTTCTCTGGTACGTCTGGTTTGAAATTCTTCGTGCTGGGCCATTGGACTTGCCACAGCTCACTAGTGAACGCAGGGCAACCTACCGCATACGGCAAGTCGCCTGGTTCTCCCGGCGCATGCATGTCGACAAAGGGCCCAGCGCGCTGGTCTGATTGACGTCGCGCTTCTCTTCGGCGCTCGATGCGAGTATGAGCGTCTTCTTGTTGTCGTTCTTGAAGAACTTGGCGCTGATCGCGACGAGCTCGCGGATCTGATGACGCGGTGGAGTCGCTGTCGAGGTGGATCCGGCGAGACGGCGATCTTGGCCTTCGGGGTGGAGAGTGCACGGTGGTTGCACCCCCACCGGTCTTGTCGCCACCGGCTCACGCCTGGCTGACCGGCTGCGGCTGCGACGTGCTCGGCTGCCGTTGAGTGTCACCGTTGGCGAAGCCGATGAGACTCTGAATGGTAGCCCTCCAGTCGTCGATCTTGTCTGTCGTTGGAGGGTAGTCCAGGAGCAGTTGAGCTCGCGCCAAAGCTTCTGCTGCAGTGGCGGGTGGCGGTGGCGAACGGTGCGAGGAGCGGGATATGCTCGGACTTCTAACCACGTTAGAAGGAGCAGTATCCCGTCCAAGCGACCGTGTCTCGCTCGCGCTAGCATGTTGGTGTGCATGGTGGTCCTGAGCGCTCCGAGATCCACCAGCTCGATCTTGGTCTAGCAAACGCATGGTACCATAAGTCCCATGACGCTGCCGGTCCCGCGCCTCCTGAGATGGGCGCGGTGCATGTACGGACGCCGAGGTCTTGGAGTGCGCCCGGTCGTTGTGGGAGCCGGCTACGCCGCCGATGGGCAGCGCAGCCTTGTCCTTGGACCTGGCAGCACTGTGAGCTCCCTCGTCGACGCGCGTTCTTCCGCCGGCGCCTGCCCCATCAATCGTTTGCTCCGGCGATGGTGGGTTTGGCGCGGACGGAGCAGCCGCCTCCGAAACCTTCTTCTTCGGCGGCATGTTGATGAAGATGATGAAGATCTAGCTCGCGAGAACGCCGGATCTAGTTCACACAACTTCGACGCCCCCTACCTGGCGCGCCAAAGATGCCGGGGTACTGATCCACGGGCACCTATGGGACCGGCGGACCGAGTCCCTTTCGGTTCGGCGGGGGCGGAGATGGTGCAAAGAGCAAATCGAGGCGATACATGCGAGCGATTTACCCAGGTTCGGGCCGCACGGATGCGTAAAACCCTACTCCTGCTTTGTGGTTTGTATTGATTTCTTGCTCGGGAGCGCGGAGTGCTACAGTACACTTCAGCAGCTAACGAGACCAAGCGTGAGTGTATTTGAGCTAGCTAACCCCTTTTCTACGTTGCGCACGGGCCTCCTTTTATATGCTCAAGGGGTCACCGACAGGTGGCAACGAAGGCAAAGGGTAAAAATGGAAAGGTGCTGCGGTAGGCACAGCTACCTGCTACAGTGTATCATACCTAACCCTGACGGCAGGGGACAAGGGCAGTAAATGCCTGTCTGTGTCGCCTAAACAGTGCAAAAAGGGACCGCCAGGGATGCCACCGTTCGCCACGATGGCGATCTTGTCAGCGCCGCTTGCCACCGCACGCCGCTGGCTGCACAGCCTCCCGCCATGTACGCCTGGAAGGGCCCCAGAGCGACACGTTGGTGGATGTGCTGGAGCGCGGGCCCAGAGAGGTGGCTTGCCGCGGCAAGCGCCCTGCCGCTGTCGTCGTCTTGTCGCGTCCGGGAGCTTGTCGCTCACCGGGCCTTGCCGGGACGCGTGGTGCGCCGCGGCAAGTTCCTTGAAATGCCTTGGGTGGCCTTCCCGGCAAGCTCCTCTTGCTGGGGTCTTGGGATGCTTTTGTTAGCCTTCCCGGCAAGCTCCTCTTGCCGGGGTCTTGTCTTCTTGGCTTGGACACTTTGTTCTTGAATGGCTCCAAAGGAACCACGGAGGACCTTGGCGGTCACCCGGCAAGCCTTGCCGCGGGATGCTGCGACTGCCCGTGCACAAGTTCGGGATACTAGGGTACCCCTACTCTAGTACACCGACAGCGGCGGCGGCTCCGGCGGCGCGCACGGATCGAGGCGGGGCTGATGGGCTGGGGCGGCTCGGGGCGGCGCTATTTAAAGGCTGCCCCCGGGCGGTGTCCCGCTCGGGTACGGCCCGAAGTCGGTTCGTTTTTTTTAATTATTCCGCTCGGAAGAAAAATAAAAAGAAATACTAAACGGACTCCAAAAATTCCGAAATAAATTTTCACGGGCTTCTAAAATCAAGCCGCACAAGGTGAACATTTATTTGGGCCCTAAATGCAATTTTGAAAAATGCACATTTTTCCTAAATTCAAATAAAACACCGAAAAACTCCAAAATAAAATCTTATTTGATTTTATTATTAAATCCTCAATATTTCTTTATTTTGGGAAAGTCATTTTATTCCCTCTCTCATATTTTTGTAGTAGAAATAATTGATAATAAAATAAATAAAATTAAATGATCCTATTCTCAAAATTTGAGAAAACTCAAATATGAAAATAATGAAATCCCCAACTCTCTCCGTGGGTCATTGAGTTGCGTAGAATTTCTAGGATCAACCAAAATGCAAAAAATAAAATATGATATGCATGATGATCTAATGTATAACATTCCAAATTGAAAATTTGGGATGTTACACCCCCCTAACTCCTTTATATACGGGGCATGGGGCACCCTAGAACACACAAGTTGATCATTGATCCCTTAGCCGTGTGCGGTGCCCTCCTCCACCATAATCCACCTCGGTCATATCATCGTAGTGCTTAGGCGAAGCCCTGCGCCGGTAGGTTCATCATCACCGTCATCACGACGTCGTGCTGACGAAGCTCTCCCTCGACACTCATCTGGATCGAGAGTTTGTGGGACGTCACCGAGCCGAACATCTGCAAATCGCGGAGGTGCCGTACTTTCGGTACTAGGATCGGTCGAATCGTGAAGACGTACGACTACATCAACCGCATTGTCATAACGCTTCCGCTTACAGTCTACGAGGGTACGTGGACAACACTCTTCCCTCTTGTTGCTATGCATCACCATGATAGATCTTGCGTGTGCATAGGATTTTTTTTTTGAAATTACTGTGTTCCCCAACAGTGTCCCGTCTATTCGCTAGATGACATCTGCCCCAACGCGGAGCTGACACATAGTCCCTTCGGCGAATGAGAATTTTACACATAAAAAATCCCCATTGGTCCGGGCTGTTAATAGGTTATCGAATTGATATGACCATGGCAATAACTAACACTATTAATCCAGTAGTAGACATCAAGTGGTATCAGAGACCGGCGTTTCTCACGGCACTTCGGAGGAGACGGCAGGCGCGCCGTCACCAAGGAGCTACTAGAGGTTATCCAGCGACTTTTTGCTAGAGGAGAAAGGATATGGTGCTGAACTTTTTCACACCTATTGTAAAGTTGGAGAGAAAGTTTGCGCCATGATGATTGACCACGAAAGTTTGATAAACATTGTTGGCATTGACATGGTTGAGAAGCTGCAGCTATCGGTGACACCACATCCACGACCGTATTCATTTAGGACATGCAACAACAAGCTCGACATAACGCATCAAACTATGGTATTTTTCTCAGTTGGCAATTTTTCTTGTGACGTCTTGTGCGACATAATTCCGGTAGAGATGATTTCTTGTCATATGTTGTTGGGAAAGCCATGGTACAAGAAAAATAATGCTAGACACGACTATCTTGCCAACAGATACACTGTCATACATGATACAAAATATATTCTCATGGTCATGGAGAAGAAGTCGTTTAAGACTTGGAGAAAAGAACGACTGCGAAAAAGGAAGGAGCAAGAAGAAGCAAAGGATGCAGAAGTTGCTGGTATTTTTTCGGCACACGTTCAACCTATAGACAAAGTTGTTGCTGAAGAGACCGACTCGAAATCAAGGACGGTTCCGCCTGAAGGGGGAGAGGATGATATGACCATGGCAATAACTAACACTATTAATCCAGTAGTAGACATCACGAATCCAAACCGGAACCCGATAGCTTAACGGTGACCCATTACGGTGGATGCCACGTGTCAGTTACCCTTGAAGAAAACACTTCCATGATGTGTAATTTATCTTCATGGAAGTGGACACTTCCGTGATGATAATTTGGTATTCTCATGGAACACTTCTATGATAGCACATGTATGACTATCTTGATTCTGTCATAAAATCGTCATGGATATACATGCATGATAGAAAACGTGACCTACTATGACAAACATGTATCATCACGGAAGTGTTTTTTTGTAGTGCAAACTCGTAAACTCAATGGCCCAGGCACATAATTTTGTGTGTTGTGTGCTGGACGCGAGGACTTGAACCACTTTCTCTTTAAATGTGACTTAGTAATCGTGCTTTGGTGTTGTATTCGGTCGTGGTCGGATGTGACGTGGGCACCCAATTCCTTCGCTGAGCTTCGCCTTCAGACTAGGTCCTTGTAGGCGCAATATAGGTGCTTATTTTGATTTGGTTTCTCTGCTATGTGTTGGGTTTTATTAAGGATGGCAATGGGTCTGGTTTGGATCGGGTTGAACAATCTCAAATCCATATCCATGTCCATGACGACAGTCTTTGCCCGCCCATGAAAAAATCCATGGGTGAAAAATTGTGTCCATGTCCAAATCCGATGGATATCCATACCCATTGGATATCCATTGGGTCCTCTCGAGACATATAAATAAGACATAACACAATATTAACATAAACTCTTCCATTCTTCACCTCGTGGTAGGCTAGGCTTCACTTATGGTAAATCAACATCCACTAACAACCTAAGATCATTTAGTATTTTTCTAACAGATGAGAATGATGAGTCATTTAAGGAGGTAAAAATAAGGAAAGGGGTGTTGGAGTATGTTACAGAGGGGATTGAATGTCAACTCAAAAAAGTTACGATGGGGATTGTGTAATTTCTTATGCATGTTGTAGATAAAAAAGTGTAAAATTGTTGTGGGACATATGACCGTGGGGCAGGGATAGCAGATTTCCCCCCATTAAGTCATACTATCAGGTCGGGTTTGGGTATATCCATGGGTACAAGATTATATCCATGCCCTATCCACGAACAATCGGGTCGGGTTTGGGCGCCGCCCATGGACACAAAAGCATATCCAAACCCTATCCATTCAGGTCGGATATCCATGGATGTCCATGTCCATGGATAAAATTGCCATCCTTAGGTTTTATGTACTATTAGGCACAAGTTCACTATTGATCATTCTTTTCCTAACAAGTCTATTGATTGTCTATTCAAATTATTATTGTTTTTACAACAATGGAAATCATTGACTAAGGATTGTGACAAGGAGGCTACGTAGTTGCTGATCTCGCATGTTCGGGCTATGGCGTTAACTCTTTCTCAATAGTATCAAGCTTCTCCGACTTAGGATCATGTTGGTGCTTTACCTAGGTTGTTACTTTTGTGAGTAGGTAGTTAGCCTGCGTGTTCCTCCTGGATGGAGGGCGTTTGGTCATATTGGTGATTATTTCCTATGGGCTTTTTTTGTAAAGTCGGGCGTAGTCCTTCTCTCGAATTTTCTTTTGTAGTTTTTGGTGACATTCGAAGCCAAGAAATCCGATAATTCATGAATCGGCATAGGGATTACAAGGATTCTTTGAGGTAAAATCAAATGAAATGAGGTAGTCGATTATATAGTAAAATCTCTATATTAATCAGATTTAAGACGTCCTTTGGATATCTTTATTAAAAAAAGAATTCCCAGCGAACGGATCAAGCTACTCGACTATCTCCTCGGCTGCTTGCAAACTTAGAAATTTTGAGATATATATCCTAAGCATTGCGGGGATTTTTTTCTGGAATACGCACGAGCGCACATATCATTCATTAAAGGAGTGGGAGAGAATCCCAAGTCCGCAATTTACATAACTTGGCACAAGAGAAACACGGCCAACCCACAATAGTATCCACACTACACCCATACCAGACCAGACTACTCACTCTGAACCCGCCTCAATAGCACCGCAAAAAACCCGCCGGGGTCACCCTTGAGAAGACCGGCCTACCACCAAATCCTACCTTCTGTGTTGATCCGCTCGATGACATGATTTGTGGAGGGCGAGGCTCCATCAAACACGATGCCATTGCGGTGTTTCCATAGCTCCCATAATCCAAGAATGCAAATGGCCCGGGTGGTTCGCTGCTACCTCTTGAGCACTTGCGTTGGTTTTCCCTTGAAGAGGAAAGGGTGATGTAGCAGAGTAGCGTAAGTATTTCCCTCAGTTTTTGAGAATCAAGGTATCAATCCAGTAGGAGGCTACGCATGAGTCCCTAGCACCTACACAAAACAAATAAATCCTCGCAACCAACGCGATAAGGGGTTGTTAATCCCTACACGGTCACTTACGAGAGTGAGATCTGATAGATATGATAAGATAATATTTTTGGTGTTTTTATGATAAAGATGCAAAGTAAAATTGTGGTGTGAATATTCAGATCCGAAAGATTCAAGACAAAATTTTAATTATGACATAGAAATAATAATACTTCAAGCACACTAATTAAGCAATTATGTCTTCTCAAAATAACATGGCCAAAGAAAGTTATCCCTACAAAATCATATAGTCTGGCTATGCTCTATCTTCACCACACAAAATATTTAAATCATGCACAACCCCGATGACAAGCCAAGCAATTGTTTCATACTTTTGACATTCTCAAAACTTTTTCAATCTTCACGCAATACGTGAGCGTGAGCCATGGACATAACACTATAGGTGGAATAGAATGGTGGTTGTAGAGAAGAAAAAAAGGGAGAAGATAGTCTCACATAAACTAGGCGTATGAACGGGCTATGGAGATGCCCATCAATAGATATTAATGTGAGTGAGTAGGGATTGCCATGCAACGGATGCACTAGAGCTATAAGTATATGAAAGCTCAAAAAGAAACTAAGTGGGTGTGCATCCAACTCGCTTGCTCACGAAGACCTAGGACAATTTGAGGAAGCCCATCATTGGAATATGCAAGCCAAGTTCTATAATGAAAAATTCCCACTAGTATATGAAAGTGACAACATAGGACACTCTCTATCATGAAGATCATGGTGCTACTTTGAAGCATAAGTGTGGTAAAAGGATAGTAGCATTGTCCCTTCTCTCTTTTTATCTTATTTTTTTATTTGGGCCTTTTCTCTCTTTTTATGGCCTCTTTTTTTATATTTTTTTATTATTATTTTTCGTCCGGAGTCTCATCCCGACTTGTGGGGGAATCATAGTCTCCATCATCCTTTCCTCACTGGTACAATGCTCTAATAATGATGATCATCACACTTTTATTTTCTTACAACTCAACAATTACAACTCGATACTTAGAACAAAATATGACTCTATGTGAATGCCTCCGGCGGTGTACCGGGATATGCAATGACTCATGAGCGACATGTATGAAATAATTATGAATGGTGGCTTTGCCACAAATACGATGTCAACTACATGATCATGCAAAGCAATATGACAATGATGGAGCGTGTCATAATAACGGAACGGTGGAAAGTTGCATGGCAATATATCTCGAAATGGCTATGGAAATGCCATGATAGGTGGGTATGGTGACTATTTTGAGGAAGGTATATGGTGGGTGTATGATATCGGCGAAAGGTGCGCGGTATTAGAGAGGCTAGCAATGGTGGAAGGGTGAGAGTGCGTATGATCCATGGACTCAACATTAAAAATAAAGAACTCATATACTTATTGCAAAAATCTACAAGTTATAAAAGCAAAGTATTACGCGCATGCTCCTAGGGGGATAGATTGGTAGGAAAAGACCATCGCTCGTCCCCGACCGCCACTCATAAGGAAGACAATCAATAAATAAATCATGCTCCGACTTCATCACATAACGGTTCACCATACGTGCAAGCTACGGGAATCACAAACTTTAATCACAAGTATTTCTCAAATTCACAACTACTCAACTATCAAGCATCAAACTTCTCATAGTATTCAACACACTCATAAGAGAATTTTATTATTAATCTTGTATACCTAGCATATTAGGATTATTTAAGCAAATTACCATGCTATTTAAGACTCTCAAAATAATATAAGTGAAGCATTAGAGATCAATAGTTTCTATAAAACAAATCCACCACCATGTTCTAAAAGATATAAGTGAAGTACTAGAGCAAAACTATATAACTCAAAAGATATAAGTGAAGCACATAGAGTATTCTAACAATTTCCGAATCATGTGTGTATCTCTCAAAAGGTGTGTACAGAAAGGATGATTGTGGTAAACTAAAAAATAAAGACTCAAATAATACAAGATGCTCCAAGCAAAACACATATCATGTGGTGAATAAAAATATAGCTCCAAGTAAAGTTACCGATAGAAGTAGACGAAAGAGGGGATGCCTTCGGGGCATCCCCAAGCTTTGGCTTTTATGTGTCCTTAGATTATCTTGGGGTGCCATGGGAATCCCCAAGCTTAGGCTCTTGCCACTCTTTGTTCCATAATCCATCAAATCTTTACCCAAAACTTGAAAACTTCACAACACAAAACTTAAAGTAGAAAATCTCGTGAGCTCCGTTAGCGAAAGAAAACAAAAGACCACTTCAAGGTACTGTAATGAACTCATTATTTATTTATATTGGTGTTAAACCTACTGTATTGCAACTTCTCTATGGTTTATAAACTATTTTACTAGCCATAGATTCATCAAAATAAGCAAACAACACACGAAAAACAGAATCTGTCAAAAACAGAACAGTCTGTAGTAATCTGTAGCTAGCGCAAGATCTGGAGCCCCAAAAATTCTAAAATAAATTTCTGGACGTGAGGAATTTATCTATTAATCATCTGCAAAAATAATTAACTAAATATCACTTTCCAAATTAAAATGGCAGCAGTTCTCGTGAGCGCTAAAGTTTCTGTTTTTTACAGCAAGATTAACAAGACTTTCCCCAAGTCTTGCCAACGGTTCTACTTGGCACAAACACTAATTAAGCACAAAAAACACAACCAAAAAATAGGATAGATAAATTATTTATTACTAAACAGGAGAAAAAATAAAGGAATAAAAATAAAATTGGGTTGCCTCCCAACAAGCGCTATCGTTTAACGCCCCTAGCTAGGCATAAAAAGCAAGGATAGATCTAGGTATTGCCATAATAGTAAGATAGATCATTAAAACTCATTTCATATTCTCTACGTTTGGCAGAAAGTTTTCTTTGAGGCAAGCAAAAGTAATCAAAAGGGCTAAATTTAATGGGACAAAAGTCTCCAAGATCAACCTTGGGAGGTATAGGTTCCTCGTTTGGTCCTTCGTATTGCACAACCAATTCATCATTATAAGCATTCTTTTGACAGAACTTTGTGAGCCTATATTCAAGAGAATATCCTAGTTCATTATTTCGAATGGCCAAATCATCATTAAGTTCAGAAATTCTATCAACTAAAACATTGGTAGGAACCCTTTTTCTAAGATTTTCATTGAAAGCAACATAATCCAGAGATTGAAAATGCATTATTTCTTCTTGATCAAAAAGGATAGCCTATATGGGAGGATGGCAAGCATCCACCCTATAATGCACAAAGATTTCTTTGGCCTCTTTTATTATGAATCTAAACTCATGAGCCAAAAAGATAGTAGCGGCGCGCTTAACAGAAGAATGCTCAATATTAGAAAATTCTAGGAAAATCCTTTGTATGCAAGGATGCATGTGCATGAATTGTATTTCAAGTTCTACTACAAGCATGGCAATAGCGTCCGCAAGACTACTAGTTCTATGATGGATAGAACTACCCATAGATGGTAAAGCACCGGCACAAGTAAAGAAATCTTGAATAACTCCTTTCCAATAATATTACCACTACCAACACGGAATTTTTTTGTATGTAAGATGGGGGTTCTTTAGCAGGAGCATCAGAATTTTTCATGATATTATTATTGTCCATATCGACAATAATTTCCCCAATTTCAGACATAACGGCAGAAGGTGCAAAGGGCAAAAGGAGGCAAATAGAGAAAGAGATGGAGGATAGAGAGAGAGAGGGCGAATAAAATGGCAAGGGTGAAGTGGGGGAGAGGAAAACGAGAGGCAAATGGCAAATAACATAATGCGGGAAATAAGGGTTTGTGATGGGTACTTGGTATGTTGACTTTTGCGTAGACCTCCCCGGCAACGGCGCCAGAAATCCTTCTTGCTACCTCTTGAGCACTTGCGTTGGTTTTCCCTTGAAGAGGAAAGGGTGATGCAGCAGAGTAGCGTAAATATTTCCCTCAGTTTTTGAGAACCAAGGTATCAATCCAGTAGGAGGCTACGCACGAGTCCCTCGCACCTACACAAAACAAATAAATCCTCGCAACCAACACGATAAGGGGTTGTCAATCCCTACACGGTCACTTAGGAGAGTGAGATCTGATAGATATGATAAGATAATATTTTTGGTGTTTTTATGATAAAGATGCAAAGTAAAAATAAAAGGCAATGAAAATAACAAAGTATTGGAAGATTAATATGATGAAGATAGACCCGGGGGCCATAGGTTTCACTAGTGTCTTATCTCGAGAGCATAAGTATTTTACGGTGGGTGAACGAATTACTGTTGAGCAATTGATAGAATTGAGCATAGTTATGAGAATATCTAGGTATGATCATGTATATAGGCATCACGTCCAAGACAAGTAGACTGACTCCTGCCTGCATCTACTACTATTACTCCACACATCGACCGCTATCCAGCATGCATCTAGAGTATTAAGTTCATAAGAACAGAGTAACGCCTTAAGCAAGATGACATGATGTAGAGGGATAAACTCATGCAATATGATGAAAACCCCATCTTGTTATCCTCGATGGCAACAATACAATACGTGCCTTGCTGCCCCTACTGTCACTGGGAAAGGACACCGCAAGATTGAACCCAAAGCTAAGTGTCGGTGTCAAAACCGGTGGATCTCGGGTAGGGGGTCCCGAACTATGCGTCTAGGCCGGATGGTAACAGGAGGCAGGGGACACGATGTTTTACCCAGGTTCGGGCCCTCTTGATGGAGGTAAAACCCTACGTCCTGCTTGATTAATATTGATGATATGGGTAGTACAAGAGTAAATCTACCACGAGATCAGAGAGACTAAACCCTAGGAGCTAGCCTATGGTATGATTGTATGTTGTGATTGTTGTTGTCCTACGGACTAAAACCCTCCGGTTTATATAGACACCAGAGAGGGTTAGGGTTACACAAGGTCGGTTACAAAGGAGGAGATATCCATATCCGTATTGCCTAGCTTGCCTTCCACGCCAAGTAGAGTCCCATCCGGACACGAGACGAAGTCTTCAATCTTGTATCTGTTGGAAATATGCCCTAGAGGCAATAATAAAATGGTTATTATTATATTTCTTTGTTCATGATAATTGTCTATTGTTCATGCTATAATTGTGTTATCCGGAAATCGTAATACATGTGTGAATACATAGACCACAACACGTCCCAAGTGAGCCTCTAGTTGACTAGCTCGTTGATCAAAAGATAGTCATGGTTTCCTGACTATGGACATTGGATGTCATTGATAACGGGATCACATCATTAGGAGAATGATGTGATGGACAAGACCCAATCCTAAGCATAGCTCAAAGATCATGTAGTTCATTTGCTGTAGCTTTTCCGAATGTCAAGTATCATTTCCTTAGACCATGAGATTGTGCAACTCCCGGATACCGTAGGAGTGCCTTGGGTGTGCCAAACGTCACAACGTAACTGGGTGACTATAAAGGTACACTACAGGTATCTCCGAAAGTGTCTGTTGGGTTGGCACGAATTGAGACTGGGATTTGTCACTCCGTATGACGGAGAGGTATCTCTGGGCCCACTCGGTAATGCATCATCACAATGAGCTCAATGTGACCAAGTGGTTGATCACGGGATCATGCATTACAGCACGAGTAAAGTGACTTGCCGGTAACGAGATTGAACGAGGTATTGGGATACCTACGATCGAGTCTCGGGCAAGTAACGTACCGATTGACAAAGGGAATTGTATACGGATTGATTGAATCCTCGACATCGTGGTTCATCCGATGAAATCATCGTGGAGCATGTGGGAGCCAACATGGGTATCCAGATACCGCTGTTGGTTATTGACTGGAGAGTCGTCTCGGTCATGTGTGCATGTCTCCCAAACCCGTAGGGTCTACACACTTAAGGTTCGGTGACGCTAGGGTTGTAGAGATATTAGTATGCAGTAACCCGAAAGTTGTTCGGAGTCCCGGATCAGATCCTGGACGTCACGAGGAGTTGCGGAATGGTCCGGAGGTAAAGATTTATATATAGGAAGTCTAGTTTCGGCCATCGGGAAGGTTTCGGGGGTCGACGCTATTGTACCGGGACCACCGGAAGGGTCCCGGGGGTCCACCGGGTGGGGCCACCTATCCCAGAGGGCCCCATGGGCTGAATTGGGAGGGGAACCAGCCCCTAGTGGGCTGGTGCGCCCCCCCCCCTTGGGCCTCCCCTGCGCCTAGGGTTGGGAAACCCTAGGGGTGGGGGGGCCCCCACTTGGCTTGGGGGGGAAGCCACCCCTTGGCCGCCGCCCCCTTGGAGATCCATCTCCCTAGGGCCGGCGCCCCCCCTCCCCCAAGGCCCCTATATAAAGAGGGGGGAGGGAGGGAAGCCGCACCTTTGCTCTTGGCGCCTCCCTCTCCCTCCGTAACACCTCTCCTCCCCGCTTGCGCTTGGCGAAGCCCTGCTGGGATCCTACTGCATCCACCACCACGCCGTCGTGCTGCTGGATCTTCATCAACCTCTCCTTCCCCCTTGCTGGATCAAGTTGGAGGAGACGTCTTCCCAACCGTACGTGTGTTGAACGCGGAGGTGTCGTCCGTTCAGCACTTGGTCATTGGTGATTTGGATCACGTCGAGTACGACTCCATCAACCCCGTTCTCTTGAACGCTTCCGCGCGCGATCTACAAGGGTATATAGATGCACTCCTCTCTCCCTCGTTGCTAGATGACTCCATAGATTGATCTTGGTGATGCGTAGAAAATTTTAAAATTCTGCTACGTTCCCCAACAGTGGTATCAGAGCCAGGTTTATGCGTAGTTTCTATGCACTAGTAGAACACAAAGTAGTTGTGGGCGTCGATATTGTCAATTATCTTGCCGTTACTAGTCTTATCTTGATTCGGCGACATTGTGGGATGAAGCGGCCCGGACCGACCTTACACGTACGCTTACGTGAGACTGGTTCCACTGACCGACATGCACTGGTTGCATAAGGTGGCTGGCGGGTGTCTGTCTCTCCCACTTTAGTCGGATCGGATTCGATGAACAGGGTCCTTATGAAGGGTAAATAGAAATTGGCAATTCACATTGTGGTCTTGGCGTAGGTAAGAAACGTTCTTGCTAGAAACCTATAGCAGCCACGTAAAAACTTGCAACAACAATTAGAGGACGTCTAACTTGTTTTTGCAGCAAGTGTTTTGTGATGTGATATGGCCAAAGGATGCGATGAATGATATATGTGATGTATGAGATGATCGTGTTCTTGTAATAGGAATCACGACTTGCATGTCGATGAGTATGACAATCGGCAGGAGCCATAGGAGTTGTCTTTATTTATTTATGACATGCATGTCAACATAAACGTCATGTAATTACTTTACTTTATTGCTAAAGCGTTAGCCATAGTAGTAGAAGTAATAGATGACGAGACAACTTCAAGAAGACACGATGATGGAGATCATGATGATGGAGATCATGGTGTCATGCCGGTGACAACGATGATCATGGAGCCCCGAAGATGGAGATCAAAAGGAGCAAATGATATTGGCCATATCATGTCACTATTTGATTGCATGTGATGTTTATCATGTTTTACATCTTATTTGCTTAGTAAGATGGTAGCTTAAATAAGATGATCCCTCGTAATAATTTCAAGAAAGTGTTCCCCCTAATAGTGCACCATTGCGAAGTTTCGTTGTTTCGAAGCACCACGTGATGATCGGGTGTGATAGATTCTAACGTTTGAATACAACGGGTGTAAGCCAGATTTACACACGCAATACACTTAGGTTGACTTGACGAGCCTAGCATGTACAGACATGGCCTCGGAACACAGAAGACCGAAAGGTCGAGCATGAGTCGTATAGAAGATACGATCAACATGAAGATGTTCACCAATGTTGACTAGTCCATCTCACGTGATGATCGGACACGGCCTAGTTGACTCGGATCATGTTTCACTAAGATGACTAGAGGGATGTCTATCTGAGTGGGAGTTCATTGAGTAATTTGATTAGATGAACTTAATTATCATGAACTTAGTCTAAATTTTTTACAATATGTCTTATAGATCAAATGGCCCATGTTGTCCTCAACTTCAACGCGTTCCTAGAGAAAACCAAGCTGAAAGATGATGGCAGCAACTATACGGACTGGGTCTGGAACCTGAGGATCATCCTCATAGCTGCCAAGAAAGATTATGTCCTAGAAGCACCGCTAGGTAACGCACCTGTCCCAGAGAACCAAGACGTTATGAACGCTTGGCAGTCACGTGCCGATGATTACTCCCTCGTTCAGTGCGGCATGCTTTACAGCTTAGAACCGGGGCTACAAAAGCGTTTTGAGAGACACGGAGCATATGAGATGTTCGAAGAGCTAAAAATGGTTTTCCAAGCTCATGCCCGGGTCGAGAGATATGAAGTCTCCGACAAGTTCCTCAGCTGTAAGATGGAGGAAAATAGTTTTGTTAGTGAGCACATACTCAAAATGTCCGGGTTGCATAACCGCTTGACTCAGCTGGGAGTTAATCTCCCGGATGACGCGGTCATTGACAGAATCCTTCAGTCGCTTCCACCGAGCTACAAGAGCTTTGTGATGAACTTCAATATGCAGGGGATGGAAAAGACCATTCCCGAGGTATATGCAATGCTGAAATCAGCGGACGTAGAAATCAAAAAGGAACATTAAGTGTTGATGGTGAATAAAACCACTAAGTTCAAGAAAGGCAAGGATAAAAAGAACTTCAAGAAGGACGGCAAGGGAGTTGCCGCGCCCGGTAAGCAAGCTGCCGGGAAGAAGCCAAAGAATGGACCCAAACCCGAGACTGAGTGTTTTTATTGCAAGGGAAGTGGTCACTGGAAGCGGAACTGCCCCAAATACTTAGCGTACAAGAAGGCCGGCAACACTAAAGGTATATGTGATATACATGTAATTGATGTGTACCTTACCAGTACTCGTAGTAGCTCCTGGGTATTTGATACCGGTGCGGTTGCTCACATTTGTAACTCAAAGCAGGAGCTGCGGAATAAACGGAGACTGGCGAAGGACGAGGTGACGATGCACGTCGGGAATGGTTCCAAGGTCGATGTGATCGCCGTCGGCACGCTACCTCTACATTTACTTATGGGATTAGTTTTAAACCTCAATAATTGTTATTTAGTGCCAGCTTTGAGCATGAACATTGTATCAGGATCTCGTTTAATTCGAGATGGCTACTCATTTAAATCCGAGAATAATGGTTGTTCTATTTATATGAGAGATATGTTTTATGGTCATGCTCCATTGGTGAATGGTTTATTCTTAATGAATCTCGAGCGTAATGTTACACATATTCATAGTGTGAATACCAAAAGATGTAAGGTTGATAATGATAGTCCCACATACTTGTGGCACTGCCACCTTGGTCACATAGGTGTCAAACGCATGAAGAAGCTCCATGCAGATGGACTTTTTGAGTCTCTTGATTACGAATCATTTGACACGTGCGAACCATTCCTCATGGGTAAAATGACCAAGACTCCGTTCTCAGGAACAATGGAGCGAGCAACCAACTTATTGGAAATCATACATACTGATGTGTGCGGTCCAATGAGTGTTGAGGCTCGCGGTGGCTATCGTTATGTTCTCACCCTCACAGATGACTTGAGTAGATATGGGTATGTCTACTTAATGAAACACAAGTCTGAGATTTGAAAAGTTCAAGGAATTTCAAAGTGAGGTTGAGAATCAACGTGACAAGAAAATCAAGTTCTTATGATCAGGTCGTGGGGGAGAATACTTGAGTCATGAATTTGGCACACACTTAAGAAAATGTGGAATAGTTTCACAACTCACGCCGCCTGGAACACCTCAGCATAATGGTGTGTCCGAACGTCGTAATCGCACTCTATTGGATATGGTGCGATCTATGATGTCATTTACCGATCTACCGCTATCATTTTGGGGCTATGCTTTAGAGACTGCCGCATTCACTTTAAATAGGGCTCCGTCGAAATCCGTTGAGATGACACCGTATGAATTATGGTTTGGGAAGAAACCTAAGTTATCGTTTCTAAAAGTTTGGGGATGCGATTCTTATGTCAAGAAACTTCAACCTGAAAAGCTCGAACCCAAATCGGAAAAATGCATCTTCATAGGATACCCTAAAGAAACTATTGGGTATACCTTCTACCTCATATCCGAAGGCAAGATCTTTGTTGCCAAGAATGGGTCCTTTCTAGATAAAGAGTTTCTCTCGAAAGAAATGAGTGGGAGTAAAGTAGAACTTGATGAGGTATTACCTCTTGAACCGGTAAGTGGCGCAGCTCAAGAAAATGTTCCTGAGGTGCCTACACCGACTAGAGAGGAAGTTAATGATGATGATCATGAAACTTCAGATCAAGTTGCTACTGAACTTCGTAGGTCCACAAGGACATGTTCCGCACCAGAGTGGTACGGCAAACCTGTCCTGGAAATCATGTTGTTAGACAACGGTGAACCTTCGAACTATGAAGAAGCGATGGCGGGCCCGGATTCCGACAAATGGCTGGAAGCCATGAAATCCGAGATAGGATCCATGTATGAAAACAAAGTATGGACTTTGACTGACTTGCCCGATGATCGGTGAGCCATAGAAAATAAATGGATCTTTAAGAAGAAGATAGACGCGGATGGTAATGTAACCATCTATAAAGCTCGGCTTGTCGCTAAGGGTTATCGACAAGTTCAAGGGGTTGACTACGATGAGACTTTCTCACCCATAGCGAAGCTGAAGTCCGTCCGAATCATGTTAGCAATTGCCGCATTCTATGATTATGAAATATGGCAAATGGATGTCAAAACGGCATTCCTTAATGGTTTCCTTAAGGAAGAATTGTATATGACGCAGCCGGAAGGTTTTGTCGATCCTAAGAATGCTGACAAGGTGTGCAAGCTCCAACGCTCGATTTATGGGCTAGTGCAAGCATCTCGGAGTTGGAACATTCATTTGATGAGATGATCAAAGCATTTGGGTTTACGCAGACTTATGGAGAAGCCTGCATTTACAAGAAAGTGAGTGGGAGCTCTGTAGCATTTCTCATATTGTATGTGGATGACATACTATTGATGGGAAATGATATAGAATTCTTGGAAAGCATAAAGGCCTACTTGAACAAGTGTTTTTCAATGAAGGACCTTGGAGAAGTTGCTTATATATTAGGCATCAAGATCTATAGAGATAGATCGAGACGCCTCATTGGTCTTTCACAGAGCACGTACCTTGACAAGATATTGAAGAAGTTCAAAATGGATCAGTCAAAGAAGGGGTTCTTACCTGTATTTCAAGGTACGAGATTGAGCACGGCTCAATGCCCAACCACGGCAGAAGATAGAGAAAAGATGAGTGTCGTCCCCTATGCCTCGGCCATAGGGTCTATCATGTATGCTATGTTGTGTACCAGACCCGATGTAAACCTTGCCGTAAGTTTGGTAGGAAGGTACCAAAGTAATCCCAGCATGGAACACTGGACAGCGGTCAAGAATATCTTGAAGTACCTGAAAAGGACTAAGGATATGTTTCTCATTTATGGAGGTGACGAAGAGCTCGTCATAAAGGGTTACGTCGATGCTAGCTTCGACACAGATCTGGATGACTCTAAGTCACAAACCGGATACGTGTATATTTTGAATGGTGGGGCAATAAGCTGGTGCAGTTGCAAGCAAAGCGTTGTGGCGGGATCTACATGTGAAGTGGAGTACATGGCGGCCTCGGAGGCAGCACAAGAAGCAGTCTGGGTGAAGGAGTTCATTACCGAGCTAGGAGTCATACCCAATGCGTCGGGCCCGGTGACTCTCTTCTGTGACAACACTGGAGCTATTGCCCTTGCCAAGGAGCCCAGGTTTCACAGGAAGACCAGGCATATCAAGCGTCGCTTCAACTCCATTCGTGAAAGTTTTCAAAATGGAGACATAGAGATTTGTAAAGTACATACGGACCTGAATGTGGCAGATCCGTTGACTAAACCTCTCCCTAGAGCAAAACATGATCAACACCAGAACTGCATGGGTGTTTGATTCATCACAATGTAACTAGACTATTGACTCTAGTGCAAGTGGGAGACTGTTGGAAATATGCCCTAGAGGCAATAATAAAATGGGTATTATTATATTTCTTTGTTCATGATAATTGTCTATTGTTCATGCTATAATTGTGTTGTCCGGAAATCGTAATACATGTGTGAATACATAGACCACAACACGTCCCTAGTGAGCCTCTAGTTGACTAGCTCATTGATCAAAAGATAGTCATGGTTTCCTGACTATGGACATTGGATGTCATTGATAACGGGATCACATCATTAGGAGAATGATGTGATGGACAAGACCCAATCCTAAGCATAGCTCAAAGATCATGTAGTTCGTTTGCTGTAGCTTTTCCGAATGTCAAGTATCATTTCCTTAGACCATGAGATTGTGTAACTCCCGGATACCGTAGGAGTGCCTTGGGTGTGCCAAACGTCACAACGTAACTGGGTGACTATAAAGGTACACTACAGGTATCTCTGAAAGTGTCTGTTGGGTTGGCACGAATCGAGACTGGGATTTGTCACTCTGTATGACGGAGAGGTATCTCTGGGCCCACTCGGTAATGCATCATCACAATGAGCTCAATGTGACCAAGTGGTTGATCACGGGATCATGCATTACGGCACGAGTAAAGTGACTTGCCGGTAACGAGATTGAACGAGGTATTGGGATACCGACGATCGAGTCTCGGGCAAGTAACGTACCGATTGACAAAGGGAATTGTATACGGATTGATTGAATCCTCGACATCGTGGTTGATCCGATGAGATCATCGTGGAGCATGTGGGAGCCAACATGGGTATCCAGATCCCGCTGTTGGTTATCGACCGGAGAGTCGTCTCGGTCATGTATGCATGTCTCCCGAACCCGTAGGGTCTACACACTTAAGGTTCGGTGACGCTAGGGTTGTAGAGATATTAGTATGCAGTAACCCGAAAGTTGTTCGGAGTCCCGGATGAGATCCCGGACGTCACGAGGAGTTGCGGAATGGTCCGGAGGTAAAGATGTATATATAGGAAGTCTAGTTTCGGCCATCGGGGAGGTTTCGGGGGTCGACGCTATTGTACCGGGACCACCGGAAGGGTCCCGGGGGTCCACCGGGTGGGGCCACCTATCCCGGAGGGCCCCATGGGCTGAATTGGGAGGGGAACCAGCCCCTAGTGGGCTGGTGCGCCCCCCTTGGGCCTCCCCTACGCCTAGGATTGGGAAACCCTAGGGGTGGGGTCGCCCCCACTTGGCTTGGGGGGGAAGCCACCCCTTGGCCGCCGCCCCCTTGGAGATCCATCTCCCTAGGGCGGGCGCCCCCCCCAAGGCCCCTATATAAAGAGGGGGGAGGGAGGGCAGCCGCACCTTTGCTCTTGGCGCCTCCCTCTCCCTCCGTAACACCTCTCCTCCCCGCTTGCGCTTGGCGAAGCCCTGCCGGGATCCTGCTGCATCCACCACCACGCCGTCGTGCTGCTGGATCTTCATCAACCTCTCCTTCCCCCTTGTTGGATCAAGTTGGAGGAGACGTCTTCCCAACCGTACGTGTGTTGAACGCGGAGGTGCCATCCGTTCGGCACTTGGTCATCGGTGATTTGGATCACGTCGAGTACGACTCCATCAACCCCGTTCTCTTGAACGCTTCCGCGCACGATCTACAAGGGTATGTAGATGCACTCCTCTCTCCCTCGTTTCTAGATGACTCCATAGATTGATCTTGGTGATGCATAGAAAATTTTAAAATTCTGCTACGTTCCCCAATAGTATCTTCATAGTCTAACAGTCCGGCCAATGGAGATAGTCCGGCTGTCCGGAGACCCCCTAATCCAGGACTCCCTCAGTAGCCCCTAAACCAGGCTTCAATGACGATGAGTCCGGCACCCGGTATTGTCTTCAGCATTGCAAGACGGGTTCCTTCTCCGAATACATCACAGAAGAATTTGAATACGAGGATAGTGTCCGACCCTGCAAAATAAGTTCCACATTCCACCGCAGAGAGAATAATATTTTCGCAGATCTAATTTGCTGGCTTGTTTTGGCAGCACGATGTTATGTCATGGCCCGGTGATTATTCGAACCATTTCTTTTAACCAGCCCCGTGCATAACGCGAGGCAGTTTTTTGACACGTCTTGTTAAAGCAGAGATCGTGTCCCCTTATTATGGGATTCTCATTAATGCGGTCGTGGGTAACCCAACCGTATCTAAGGCTCCTAGATTATAGGCAAGTCCCAAATGGCTATGGAGAGGACGCTTGATATTCGCCCTCTTTATAAGGGGACAAGGTTTTCGCTTTTTCCCTCTCGTGGTCAATCGAACCCTTCCCCCGCCTCGAGTTCTAACACCCAAAGCCCAGGTTAGGTGCTCCGGATCTTCAGTCATGTCTGGATCCAGCCTTCAAGGCCGATGGATGCCCTCCTCCGTTACGAAAGAGGACATCGAGAAGTTGAGGCAGGCCAGATACCTAACCGCCGAGGTTTCGCATCGGCTGCCTGCTCGAGGGCAGATCGTCCCTACTCCCGAACCCAACGAGAACGTCGTGTTTGTCTCCCACTTCCTCCGAGGTCTAGGCCTCACTCTGGATCCCTTCGTCAGGGGTTTGATGTTCTATTACGGGCTAGATTTCCACGATCTAGCTCCGGACTCCTTTCTCCACATCTCGACATTTATTGTCGTGTGTGAGGCCTTCCTCCGCGTTACCCCTCACTTCGGCCTGTGGCTTAAGACCTTTGAAGTAAAGCCGAAGATGATCGAGGGGCAACATGCAGCGTGCGGAGGTGCATCAATAGGAAAGATGGAAAGAGCTCCATGGTCGAAAGGTTCCTTTCCAGAGGTGTCCGAATTATGGCAACGGGAGTGGTTTTACGTCACGGCTCCCAGAAGTGCCAAGTGGGCGGCTGCCCCCGCTTTCCGCTCGGGCCCCCCACCAGAACTGATGTCATGGATTAGCAGAGGTCTGAGCTGGGGTCCAGCCAAGGAAGTGCCTATACTGCAAAGCCGCATCCGAGATCTCTTCGAGGAGATTTTAATTTGGCCGCGGTAATACAAGTTATGCTGGTTCGTCAAGTCCAGCCTTGCAAGTGTTGTTCCCTTCGCTTGTGGGAGTTCAACCCAGAGGGACCGCGTTCCATTCAAAGTTTCCTCGGCCTGACGCACGAGGAGATGTACAAGTCATTCTTCGGACCTCAAGTAGAGTGTCCGGATATTACCGAGGACATGGGCCTGAGCAGTAACCGCGTCGCCGAACAAGTAAGAAACCCTCTGGCCGAACACACTGTCTTTTATTCGTCACGAAGTTATTTCTGAGAGTTCGCTTTTTGACCAGGACTGGCTAACAAAGGCAAAGATGATTCGGTGCTTGGCCCCCCTCCCTGAGGGTTTAGAAAATCCGGTATTGGAAAAGATGCTTGAGGTCGCACCTTGCCCGGAGCCCTCGAAGGAAGATACCGGGGGGATAATACGGGCGGACGCGGGCCCCCATCATTGCCCGTTCCAATCGAGGGAATGAGCGTCTCCACGAAGGAGGACAACCGGGGGAGGAAAAGGACTGCTTTCGAGGATCCGGAAGCCGAAGCCTCCAAACGGGAGAAGAAGTCTCCCACAGAGGGTCCTGCCTCGGGGGGTGCTTTTGCCGCACAAAGCCCGCGGGGGGATCAGCCCTCCAACGAGTCGTAAGTGATCCAAAGTACTTTAATAGTAAAGGTATGCTATCTTTTTTCTGAGAAAATAACCACTGCATATATCTTGCAGTTCGGGCCTTAGCCCCTCTCAGATGAGCTCGTCTTCGGGGGATCTTCTTCCGGAGATGATGGAGAGCGAAACACCTCCCCCGAACTCCTCTGCTCAAGAAGCGGGCGACCCCGAAGTGTCGTCACGGAGGGCCTCTCCGGATCTGGTGAGGCCAGAAGATAATCCCATAGACCCCCGAAGTCCCCAGCGTCTGGCTCCCAAAG
This sequence comes from Triticum urartu, assembly GCF_003073215.2. Classification (NCBI taxonomy): domain Eukaryota; kingdom Viridiplantae; phylum Streptophyta; class Magnoliopsida; order Poales; family Poaceae; genus Triticum; species Triticum urartu. The sequence continues at coordinate 619,192,809 of NC_053023.1, forward strand.
AGAGCAGACAAAAGAGTCCGGCACCGTCTGGTGTGCGGTCGGGCATTCTGAGGGAGTTGGTGGGGCGAGCGGCCATCTCAGAAAAACACCGTATGCTGATGGATACGGTGATGGAGAGAATCTCGTCCGCCGAAAGCGGATTACATGAAGCCTTTATGAGTCTACTGACAGGCTTTGAGGTACGTGAGATAATATGGGATAGTACTGCACATGTTAGGTGTGCCCTGTGTAGATAGTAGCCCCTGAGACACTGGTCGTCGTCGAGAATGGCAGCGAACAGAGGATCATATTCCCAGGCAATAACCAGACTGCCCCTATGTGCAGGTGGTGGAAGCTCCGGTGGCTAGCCGGACTAGTGAGTTTGCCAAATTAAAACGGCAACTAGATGCGGCAGACGCCGACATCAAGCTTGTTAACAAGAGGCTTGACGAGGCACAGGGTAAGTGTTATTATCTGGTGAACGCCACATAGTAAGAGCAGCATGATGTCAGTATCTTTAATATGTTGTGACTGCAGATGGAGCTGCCACCTTGGAAACCTTGCGGGCAGGACTTGCCCGAGCCAAGGAACAAGCGAGGATTAGTAATGCCGCTGCTTTGAAGGCGGCCGAGGAGTTGAAAGCCGAGAAGGCCGCACATTGCGAGAGCCAAGAGAAGATGGCCAATATGGCCGTAGAATTAAAATACATTGCCGACCGTTGCCGGGTCCTTGAAAAAGAAAACCGAGCGAAGGCAACGGACCTTGAGAAGGCCACGGCGGTGGACAAAGACACCCGTTCTGCTATGAGAGCGAAGAAGGAGGAGCTGCGGGAAGCCGGGGATATTGCGGCTGGGAAACCCTTTATGTTACGGAGGAAGTTTGGAGATCCACGGTATGCCCCTCTGGATCGGCTGTGGAATTCGGCAGGTGCATATATGGATCTAGCGGCGAGCGCTGCCGATGCGGCCAAGTACTTCCAAGGTCAGACAGATCGTGAAGTGGACAAGCTGTTCTGGTCGCAATTCCATGTTCCAGAGCATCCGCTTTCATTGACTGACCAGCTAGCCGAATGGGCCGAACTGAATAGGTTGTCCGGACTCGCCATGAGGTCTGTTGTGGATCAGCTATGGCCGAAAAAGCCAAAGCCGAACAGCTATTTCAGCTTAGTGCAGCAGTTCCTTGGTGCGGTGCCACGCATTAATGTGATGAAGAGGTCGGCGTGCATAGAAGGCTCGCGGATGGCCCTTGCCCGTGTTAAAGCATACTGGGCGGAGATGGACGCTACCACTGTTGCGGCGCAGGGTTCGGCCATAGGCCGGGTGGCTGCCGAGCACTATTTCGAGGAGGTTCTCGAGGGTGCTCGTTTGATAGAGGCCCAGTGCTCGAAGAATATTATGTTTGAGTGATATGTATTCTCATTGTAAGCACAATGCTTTTATGAAGTTTTTATAAGGCTATGTTTATACTTTTGCCTGAAAGTAGTATGATGCCTCCTGTGCAGTCGTTTATGTATACATGTGTATAACCTGAAAGATTGCAGCCGTCGGCTTCAACCCCCATGCATATAATGCGGAGGTGCTCGCAAAAAATGCATGTTCACACTTAACCCAACGTCTTGGTCCTATTAAGGAGGTGGTAGCGTAGCAAGCGAGGCAACCGGACTATAATGCTTTAACACTTTCACTTAGCCATAGGAGTTTGACAGTGGGGCTACTAGATAGTCCCTGGTGGCTCTGCACTCTCCCGATCGCGGGGTGCGTACATGCCTGGCCGGAAAACGGCCCTTCGTTAAGGCAGAGGAATTCTAACATTCCGATAGGTCATCAAGTGGTTGACCAGTCTCACGCTATATCATGACAGTCAGTTTTCGGCTTTCTCTACTGAGGTGCTCGTCCGGATGAACCAGGGCACGATCGCAGTATTTCTCCTGGTGCTACCTTAGCCGATAAAGCGGAATGTAAGGCACCAAAACACAGGAGCCGGGCAAACCCAACATTTGACCAAAGACAATGATTCAGAGATGATGCATATAAGGCCAAACTCGCGACGCCGAACACTCCCTAAGGTATTCGGTCTTTATGGTATAAACCGGGCCTAAATAGTGCCCTTTGTAAGAAGCCCCTTGTGTCCAGGTATGTGCATTATTCTGACGTAGCCACATGCCAAGACGTCAGCATCCTTCTCAACTGTGATGAGAATTCGGTGGATATGTATCAACAAGAGACAGTAAAAAAGGTTTATGCAGGGTCTTAATCTAAAAAGAATCCTTGGAGCAGGTCCCTGCTGCACGTCTGCGCCTGTGTCTCCGTTGTGCCGTATCTTGGTAGGGTGTAGCACGATGATCATCTGTAAAAGAGAGGAACTTAGGTGAAAAAGCTGTCGTGCAAAAAGATAGTTTTTAAAGAAACTATGTATAATACGAGATGGGTAAAAATTGCCACTTGTCTGCGCGTTGAGCCCCTTGTATTTGTAATAGGGGTGCGACCATTGATCCGGTATGAATTACATATAGCTGCGCCGGACTCGTCTAACCGTGTCCAAGGTCTTGACGACCTGGTAAATGCTTTAGTTGGTCAGGTTGTTTTTAGTGTGCGGATGCCAAGGCAGCCGCACTCTCTTCGGCACGCAAAGATCGCTTAATACTTCCATTCACTGTAATGATGCCACGTGGGCCGGGCATCTTGAGTGTGAGGGAAGCGTAGTGCGGTGTTGCATTAAAGCGAACGAAAGCTTCGTGTCCGAGTAGTGCTTGATAGCCACTTTGGAACGGGGCGATGTGGAAGGTTAAATGTTCGCTACGGAAGTTATCGGGGAAGCCGAATATAACCTTTAGTAGCAGGGAGCCCGTGCAATGAGCCCCTGGGCTAGGCGTTACTCCTTTAAAGGTAGTATTGCTTCGGCAAATTTTTGTTGGGTCTATCCCCATTTCGCGGATTGTGTCCTGGTATATCAGGTTTAGACTGCTGCCACCGTCCATCAGGACTCGTGTGAAGTGGTATCCGTCAATTATTGGGTCTAATACCAGGGCAGCCCATCCTGCACACCGGATACTTGCTGAGTAATCACGATGGTCGAAAGTGATCGGTTGAGACGACCAGTGGCAGAACTCCGCAATGATAGGCCCTTGGGCATATTTTTTTGGGAGTGTCATTTTGTTTCTTCCCTTGATCATGTGTAACACGTTTACTGTTTTGACTTCTAGGGGAAATTTCTTTTGTTCCCCAGTGTCTTGCTTGAGAGGCTCATCCTCATCTTCGCTTGGTGTATCCTCCCCCTTGTGTACGGCGTTGAGCTTGCCGGACTGCTTGAAGACCCAACATTCTCTGTGGGTATGATTAGCAGGTTTACCAGGGGTGCTATGGATCTGACATATTTGGTCCAGAATTTTGTTTAGGCTGGACAGTTCGTCTCTGGCGCCTTTAGAGGGCGGCTTTTGCTGACCTGGCCGAGAGCTTTTGAATCCGGCGTTTACCGCCGTGCTCTTCGTGTTGTCTTCTTTATTCCGGCGTTTGTTATTGCTATTGCACCATGATTTCCTGTTTCCATCTCTAACTTCAGATGTACTGGGGTCGCTGGTGCTGCATTTGGCTAGCCAGCTGTCCTCACCCGCATAAAAGCAGGTCATGAGGCTTGTTAATGCTGCCATTGTTCTCGGCTTTTCTTGGCCGAGGTGTCTGGCAAGCCATTCGTCACGGACGCTATGCTTAAAATCTGCCAAGGCTTCGGCGTCCGGACAGTTGACAATTTGGTTCTTTTTAGTAAGAAACCTGTTCCAAAGTTTTCGGGCTGACTCTCCGGGCTGTTGAGTTATATGACTCAAATCGTCCGCGTCCGGAGGTCGGACATAAGTCCCTTTAAAATTTGCCTGAAAAGCATCTTCGAGCTCTTCCCAGCTTCCAATGGAGTTTTCAGGGAGGCCTTTAAGCCAGTGACGAGCTGGCCCTTTGAGCTTGAGGGGTAAGTACTTGATGGCGTGGAGATCATCTCCTCGAGCCATATGGATATGGAGGATATAGTCCTCAATCCAGACCCCAGGGTCTGTTGTTCCGTCGTATGCCTCTATGTTTACGGGTTTGAATCCCTCTGGAAATTCATGGTCCAACACCTCATCGGTGAAACATAGGGGGTGTGCGGCACCCCTGTATCTGGGTGTACCGCGTTGTTCGGTGCTTCTTGTGTTACATTGTATGCTGGGGCGCGCTTGCGTGGTCCATAGATGGATCTGGTTGCGTCGTCCTTTTGGTGCGAGCCCTCGCGTGGATCGCGTATTGTCTTGTGAGTGGCATTGTTTGCCGCTCTATGTTGGCCATGAGGTCGTCTATCCGGCCAGGTGGCTGTTTTGATTTTTGGTTGTGGGGGGTCTGAGGCCTCCTCGTCGAATTCAGGTAGCAACTTCCGCTTTGGGTAGCTCTTGGCGGGGCGATTGTCGCCGTACTTCGCTGCTGTGTTGAGTACTTTACTCCACCTGATTTAGAGTGTGTCCTGCACAGCCTTGAGCCTTTGCTTCTGCTTTTTCAGAATCCTCGCGGTGGCAACAAGCCTTTGACGGGCATTCTGCTGCTCCGGGTGCCTGTCTGGCGTTATGTCGTCCGGACTATTATCTTTGACAGAATTGGTTTGTTCGGTTTGATTCCCCGTATTGCCATGGTCCGGCAGTGGTTCGCCCTGCTCCAACGCTGGGTCTGTATGATCGTTATTTCTGCCGAGGCAGGATTTGGGGCGGCGCTTGCGCTGCCGCTTTGACTGCTTCTCGAGGGAACAAGCCTTCGGTGCGTCCTTCCGTTCCTCGTCGCCGTCTTCTTTTGGTGTGTCCACCATGTATACGTCATATGATGAAGTGGACGTCCAGCACCCTGTGGGCGGTGGTTCCTCTTCGCCTCCCGCATCGTCGTCCATACCGTCGATGTCTTCGGAGTCGAAGTCAAGCATGTCGGTTGATTCATCGATAGTGGCTATTAAGTGGGTGGTGGGTGGGCGTCGAATTTCTTCGTCATCTGCATCCCAATCATGTTGGCCATAATCCGGCCAGGGCTCTCCTAACAAAGAGAGAGACCTTAGTGAATTCAGAATGTCACCGAAGGGTGAGTGCTGAAAGATATCCGCAGCGGTGAATTCCATGATCGGCGCCCAATCGGATTCGATTGGCAGAGGCGCGGATGGTTCGGAGTCCGGGAAAGAGTCCGACACCTTGGAGTCACTGGCTGCGCAGAGGGTTAGGCAGGTGTTCGGCTCGATCGCCATTGAGACTGCAGCCCCTGAGGCGGTGTCTAACCACCCGTCCTCGATTGGCGCAGTTGGCTCCGAACTAAGGGTCGGAGCTGATGCGAGCGTGGCCTCTGGGGTACTGTTCAGCGGTAGAGCTAGGTCATACCCATCGCGACAGTGCGGCGCGCCCGGCTGTGGCTCGAATCCGTCGAAGATCAAGTCTCCGCGGATGTCGTCCGTGTAGTTCAAACTTCCAAATCTGACCTGATGGCCAGGGGCGTAGCTTTCAATCTGCTCCAGATGGCCAAGTGAATTAGCCCGCAGTGCAAAGCCGCCGAATACGAAGATCTGTCAGGGGATAAAAGTCTCACCCTGGACCGCATCGCTATCGATGATAGTAGGAGCAATCAAGCCTAATGGCGACGACACAGAGGAACTCTCAATGAAAGCACCAATGTCGGTGTCAAAACCGGCGGATCTCGGGTAGGGGGTCCCGAACTGTGTGTCTAGGCCGGATGGTAACAGGAGGCAGGGGACACGATGTTTAACCCAGGTTCGGGCCCTCTTGATGGAGGTAAAACCCTACGTCCTGCTTGATTAATATTGATGATATGGGTAGTACAAGAGTAGATCTACCACGAGATCAGAGAGACTAAACCCTAGAAGCTAGCCTATGGTATGATTGTATGTTGTGATTGTTGTTGTCCTACGGACTAAAACCCTTCAGTTTATATAGACACCGAAGAGGGTTAGGGTTACACAAGGTTGGTTACAAAGGAGGAGATATCCATATCCGTATTGCCTAGCTTGCCTTCCACGCCAAGTAGAGTCCCATCCGGACACGAGACGAAGTCTTCAATCTTGTATCTTCATAGTCTAACAGTCCGGCCAATGGAGATAGTCCGGCTGTCCGGAGACCCCCTAATCCAGGACTCCCTCACTAAGCACTTCTCCCATTGCAAGAAAGATCAATCTAGTAGGCCAAACCAAACTGATAATTCGAAGAGACTTGCAAAGATAACCAATCATACATAAAAGAATTTAGAGGAGATTCAAATATTGTTCATAGATAAACTTGATCATAAACCCACAATTCATCGGTCTCAACAAACACACCGCAAAAAGAAGATCACATCGAGTAGATCTCCACAATATAGGGGGAGAACTTTGTATTGAGATTCAAAAAGGGAGAAGAAGCCATCTAGCTAATAACTATGGACCCGTAGGTCTGAGGTAAACTACTCACACTGCATCGGAGAGGCTATGGTGTTGGTGTAGAAGCCCTCCGTGATCGATGCCCCCTCCGGCGGAGCTCCGAAACAGGCCCCAAGATGGGATCTCGTGGATACAGAAAGTTACGGTGGTGGAATTAGGGTTTTGGATCCATATCTGATCATTTGGGGTACGTAGGTATATATAGGAGGAAGAAGTACGTTGGTGGAGCAACAGGGGGCCCACGAGGGTGGAGGGCGCGCCTTGGGGGTAGGCGCCCCCCCTACCTTGTGGCCTCCCTATTGATTGCTTGACGTAGGGTCCAAGTCTCCCAGGTCTTGTTTGTTCCAAAAATCACGTTCCCGAAGGTTTCATTCCATTTGGACTTCGTTTGATATTCCTTTTCTTCGAAACCCTAAAATAGGCAAAAAAACAGCAATTCTGGGCTCAGCCTCCGGTTAGTAGGTTAGTGCCAAAAATAATATAAAAGTGGATAATAAAGCCCAATAATGTCCAAAACAGTAGATAATATAGCATGGAGCAATCAAAAATTATAGATACGTTGGAGACGTATCATTCGCCTATTCGCATGCGCCAACTCTGTTCGGATGCACTGCTCCTTCAGCGGTTCGTCGATCCTTGGAGCCAAATTCGGTCTGTCAGCCGCCATATCCACCAAATGCCAAACTTCCCGGGTAAAAATGCAGCTTACCAATATATGGTCCATGGTCTCTCCATGCTGGTCACAAAATGGGCATGTATCTTGATGCAGAAGGCCACGACGAGCCAACCAATCTGACGTCCAACATCGGTCTTTGATAGTGAGCCATGCAAAGAACCTACGATGCAGCGGTGCCTTCGATTTCCACGTGAATGAAGTTGTCGCCCTGACCTCAAGTCCGGCAAAACTTGACCGCATACGTTGATTGTGCCGAGAAGGCATCATTCTTTTCCCAAGACCAACCGATGTAATCTTTGTTGTTCGTGTCCAAAGTCATGTCATGTATATGTTGCCAAAGATCCATGAACTGCTCCAGCTCGACAACGGAAAGATCTGGGCCGATACTCCCAACCCAGGCGCCATTGATCAAGGTCGTCCCAACTGTCATCGAAACTTTGATTCTCCTTGAAACTTTGGCGTAGATGGAAGGTGCGAGTTAGGCAACTCGGAAACCATCAAGCTGCTGATCTTCCCAAAATAACATCGCGTTACCATTCCCAAATCTTGCCCTGGTGGCTGCCTGAAACAATGTCAGGGACTCGGGAAGCACCTTAATGAAAAAACCCGCCCATGGTCTAGAACGGTCTGACCTCTGGAGCCACGGTCAACGTGCCTGGAGCACTAAGTTGTGCCAACGCAGGTTGGGGATGCCCAAGCCACCTTCCCACTTGGGCCTACAAACCATGTCCCAGGCCACCTTGCAGTTTCCGCCTCTGCTTTACCACACCAAAGGAAACCATGACAAATTTTGGTCATGGTTGTCAACATCCTTGCTGGTAGATCCAAAGCAAGCATTGCATGGATCGGAATCGCAGAGAAGATGGAATTGATCAGGAGGAGTCGTCTACTCATTGGAAACATTGCCGACCTCCACTTCGGCAAGCACCCAGCAAGTTGATCTACTAAACCTTGAAGCTGTCCAGCCGATTGCTTTCTCAGGGTCAAGGGTAGGTGTAAGTGCATCTAGTGCCACCCCTAGTTGGTTTTGGAGTATTGACGGCAAACCTAGTTGAGGGACTAATGTGTTTGTGAGAATTGCAGAATAACACAGGTAGAAGTCCCTCATGATTCGGTTTTACTACCAGAGATGACCCCTAAAACTTTATGAAGGCATTGAAGTCAAAGGTGGTATATGAAGATATTCACATTGAAGACTATGACAAGAGAAGACACGATATGAAGCCTATGGAGCTCGAAGACTTAGATCTTTCGTAGTTCTTTTTCTTTTGTGTTGAGTCATAGGAACCACCGTACTGTTAAGTGGGGTCGAAGAGAACCAGTCAGAATGACTGAAGTGATGCCTAAACCAAAAAAACCTATGTCTTCGAGTGAAGACTATGAGAGCGAATTTTGTCCAGAGTCGGACAAGTCAGCTTTGCTTGTAGCCCAAGTAAAGTTGTCGTGTGAGTTTGAAATCTGACCGTTGAAACACGTGTCAGTTCCTTAGTAACCCAGGGTCATTTCGGACAAATCAGGTCGGGTTGCCAAGTGGCTATAAATAGCCCACCCCCTACAACCATAAATGGTTGGCTGCTCAGAGTGAAAGTACGGTTTTTGTCGTTTGAGAGCAACCCACCTCGAAGCCTTTGAGAGAGAATTCCTTGCGAGGATAAAGCCCTAACCACCAGAGCCAGAGAGAATTGGGCATCACTTAAGTCTTCTTGTCTGTGTGATCTGAGAACTTATTACACTTGAGGACTGTGCATCCTCCAGCCGGTTAGGCGTGCGTTCTGAGCCATCCAAGAGACATTGTGGATTGCCGGTGAACGAAGTCTGTGAAGGTTTGGGAGTCTACCTTGAAGACTTACCAGAGTAATTGGGCGAGGTCTATGTGACCTTAGCTCAAGGAGAATACGGTGAGGACTGGGTGTCCTGAGCTGCGTGTTCAGGACTGGGTGTCCGGGACTGTGTGTCCTAAGGTTTAAATACCTAGCCGCTCCAACCAGACGTATAGTTGTCACAGCAACTGGAACTGGTCCAACAAATCATTGTCTTCAACGAGTCACTGGTTTCATCTTCACTTCACTTTACTTACTGTTCCTCCTTGTGAAGTCATTGTATGTTTGCTCTATCATTTGTCTTCACGGAGTGACTGCGTGTTCTGTTTGGCTTCACAATATCTTCCTACCTGATCCTTACTACCTAGCTGCTATTAGTCTTTGTGCTTTCACTTCATTGAATACTTGACTATGGTTTGCCTAGTGTAGTCTACCTTCCGCTGCATGGTAATAGGTTTAATTTTATCATTTGTCTTCAAAACTCCCATGTTTTGAAGACTTTCATAAAAATCGCCTATTCACCCCCCCCTCTAGTCGATATAACGCACTTTCAATTGGTATCAGAGCAAGGTGCTCCCTTGTTCTGTGTGATTCGGTTTAACCACCTGGAGTTTTAGCTATGTCGACTGCAGGGATAATTAAAGTCTCCGCTGCGTGCCCCGTCTTCGATGGAACTGAATATCCCTACTGGAAGAATAAGATGCGTATGCATCTTGAAGCCATTGACATCGACCTATGGTATGTCGTCAAGAACGGTGTTCCCAAGGCTGGAGAAGGTGTCACTACTGCTGATGTCAAGAAATTCGTTCAACTGGACTCTACTTCCAAGAATATCATCTGTGTTCATCTGACCAAAGGACAGTATGGCCGTGTGAGTGCTTTGAAGACATCCAAGCTGGTCTGTGACTGGCTCTCCAAGGTCAATGAAGGCATCTCAACCTAGAGAGATCAGAGAATCAGTGTCCTTCGCAACCGCTTCAAGCGGAATGACAATGAAAATGTCCAGCACACATTTGACCGACTCACTGACATCACAAATGAGCTTCGAGCCCTCGGCGCCACTGAGATTACCAAACACGAAGTCGTCAAGACGCTGCTGAGATCACTTGATAGTTCGTTTGACATCCTGGCCCTGATGATTCAAGAACATCCTGATTTCAAGACTCTCGATCCGTCTGACATACTTGAGAGGCTCAACACACATGAGTTTCAGCTTTCGGAGAAAAGAGAGATCTACGGTCCAAACTATGGGCGAACTCGTGCCTTGAAGGCAAAAGTTGTCTCCTCATCTGAAGAAGAATCTGACAGCAGTTCTGATGACCCTGAAGACATTGGAAGGGAACTTGCTATGCTTGTCAAGAAGTTCCAAAAATTCACCAAGAAGAAAGGCTTCAGAAAGTCTTCCCGATCAAGTTCAAGGAATGATGAAGCTCCTGCTCATGACTACAAGAAGAAAACATGTCACAAGTGCAAGAAACTTGGCCACTTCATCTCTGAGTGTCCACAGTGGGACAATGAGAACAAAAAGAAGAAGAAGAGCAAGGAATATGACTCTGCCGACAAGAAGAAGAAGAAGAAATACTCAAAGTCTTCTTCCAAGTCTTCCTCAAAGTCTTCATCACACAAGAAGAGCTCATCTGGCAAGGCACGTGCGTTTGTTGGCAAGGAAATGGATTCAGAGGAGGAGTCTGCTTCTGAGGAGGCGGAGGTGGAGTCTGAGGAGGAATCCGACTCAGGCGTCGCAAGTCTGGCTACAGCATGCGTTGCTAAGTCCATCTTCAACACTGAAGACAATGACTTCATCACCGACACCGATGCAAATGATAAGGACTACTCCGCTTCTACCAACTGCTTCATGGCACGCGGTGCCAAGGTAAACACACACACTACTCACTATCAAACATCTAGTGACGATGACTCTGATTGTGGTTCAAAACCTAGCTACAAAACACTTGCTAAAACTGCAACTGAACAACAGAAAGCTATGGAACATATTCAAAAACTGTTAGACAGAAGCGATGATCTGTTAGGTGCTGAAATGACTCGATCTGAATCCTTAATTGAAGACATAAGAAATCTTCACGTTAAGTATCAGGAACTTGAAAGTCGTCATGAAACTCTCTCAACAACTCATGAAAAGCTTTCCTATGATTATCTTCAAAGGAATCAAGATCTTGAGAAATAGAGAGCGGTTCATGAAGATCTTCAAACGGAAAACGAGTCACTTCGCGCCAAACAGATCAATCCCGCTCAGGAAGGATTTGAACCACCATGTCTTAAATGCATTGAGCGTGATAATGCTACTTCTGTTGCTGAATGTTCTACTGCTACTGCTGTTGCAATATCTTCAACTGTTGATGCGGTAACTAACCCCTCTGCTGAGGATACCACCGCTATTGCTGATGAGAATGCTAGGTTGAAGACATTGCTTGAAACAAGGATGTACAAAAGTCTTCAAGGGCATCAGACACTATGTGATGTCCTCAAAAAGCAGATTCTGAACCGAAACCCTAGGAAAGAGGGTGTTGGGTTCGTAAGGAAAATGGATGCAGATGGCTCTTACTCGAAACCTGAGCAGTACCCCAAAACCATGTGGGTTGTTGCAAAGGAACCTTCAGAAGATCCATCCAATCTAACTGGCTTCACTTGTGCTAACCCCTTATCATTGATGAATCCTTTGATGCAAACTATATACTGTTTAAGAATCAGAATGGTGAAGTGTTTGCCAGGTACATTGGTACTAACTGCAGGAATGGACCGCCTATGAAGAAGATCTGGGTTCCGAAAAGGTGTCTTGAAAATCTTCATGTGAATGTATTCATGACACCTCACTTGAAGAAGACAAACCTCAGACCAAAGGCTTCATACGGTCCAAAGGCTTCATACAAACAAAGGACTCACCTGAGTCGCACTAACGCAAATGTTTTGCAGGGAAACCATACTCAGGCATATGAATATGAGAGCGGTTCATCAAACCGCCATGTTCATAAGACCAAGAACTATTCTGCCTATTCTTATGAGTACTATTGTCCGCCTGCAAGACTGTTTGCTAAGGCTTCAAAGCCAAAATTCTCAGATGCTGCACTTAGACTTATTACTTCTAAGCCACCCTTGAAGATGTGGGTGGTTAAGAAGGCTTAACTCTCTTTTGCAGGGAAAGGTCTCCAGCAGAAAACCAAAATCGTCTGACGCTATTGCTGGGGACCTTAAACATCTTGTAGGGCACAAGATCAAATGCCCAAATGGTCTTACTATGTACTTCGTACCTGAATCGCTTGCTACTCTCCCTATTAGTCCTAACCTGGATCTAAGCTTTCATAACCCACTGGTTCGTCAAATGTTTTTGCTTCACAATGCTCTTGGTGAAGCCTATCCCCCTAACTGCACTGTAGGGTACGACACCAGCGTCTTCAGAATGGATTATTGACAGTAGGTGTACAAATCACATGACTGGCAAAAGAAGCCTTCTTATGGACTCAACCTTACGTCCATCCGACAAGAGCCACATCACATTTGCTGACACTGGTAAAAGTAAGGTATTGGGTCTAGGTAGAGTTGCAATCTCAAGGGATCAACACATGGATAAAGTCATGCTTGTTGAATCCCTTGGCTTCAACTTAATGTCTGTCTCAATGCTGTGCGATTTGAACATGATCGTAATGTTTGGAAAATATCGTTGACTTGTACTAATGGAATCTGACAAGTCTCTTGTGTTTGAAGGGTATCGAAAATATGATTTGTACGTGGTAGATTTCTTAGCAGGGCCACAGCTTGCAGTATGTCTTCTAGCAAAGGCTTCAGAATGTTGGCTCTGGCATCGGAGGCTTGGACATGCTAGCATGAGGAACCTCCACACCCTTGCGAAGAAAAAGCATGTCATAGGCATCGAGGGCGTCAAGTTCAAGAAACACCACTTATGCGGAGCCTGTGAAGCAGGGAAGATGATGAGGGCCAAACATCCCACGAAGACAATCATGACTACTACTCAACCCTTCGAACTGCTTCACATGGATCTTTTCGGTCCCACTCATTACTCAACTCTAACTACTACTGCTTGCCTCTATGGCTTCGTTATTGTTGATGATTATTCTAGATATACTTGGGTGCACATAATCCTTTACAAGACTGAAGTGCAGGATGTCTTCAGACACTTCGCCAATCGAGCTATGAACAATTTTGGCGCCAAGATAAAGCACATCAGAAGTGACAATGGCACTGAATTCAAGAACACTGGCCTTGATACATATCTTGATACCTTGGTCATCACACATGAATTCTCAGCCCCGTACACGCCACAGCAGAATGGCGTCGTCGAACGCAAGAACAGAACACTAATTGAGATGGACAGAACGATGCTAGATGAATACAAGACCCCAAGAAAATTCTGGCCCAAAGCCATTGATACTGCATGCCATACAATCAATCGTGTTTATCTTCACAAGCTACTAAACAAGACATCTTATGAGCTACTTACTGGCAAAAAGCCAAATGTCAGTTACTTCAGAGTATTTGGCGCAAGGTGCTGGATCAAGGACCAACATCACACCTCAAAATTTGCACCAAAAGCACATGAGGGTTTTATGCTTGGATATGGAAAGGATTTGCACTCCTACAGAGTCTTCAATCTCTTTCATTACAAAGTGGTTGAAACAGTGGATGTGCGGTTCGATGAGACCAACGGTTCACAAAGAGAGCAGCTGCCAAATGTGCTAGATGAAGTTCCATCCAGTGAATCAATCAAGCTAATGGGAACTGGAGAAATTATACCTTCTGAAGCTCATCCTGAAGAAGAACTTATCATTTCAGCACCTGATCAACATGAAGACAATGCTCAGCCTGAAGATATTCCTTCCAACAACGACAATGAACAGCAAGAGCAAAGTCTTCGCCCTGTACATCCTCGCGTTGCCAATGAAGTGCAGATTGAAAGAATAATTGATAGCATCAATGCACCTGGTCCACTCACTCGTTCAAGGGCAACTCAGCTAGCAAATTTCTGTGGGCACTTCGCATTCGTCTCAATAGCAGAACCCAAGAAAGTTGAAGAAGCCTCCATGGAACCTGAATGGATTCAAGCTATGCAAGAAGAGCTTCAACAGTTTGAGCTGAATAATGTATGGGAACTGGTTAAGCGTCCTGATCCACGGAAGCACAATATAATAGGCACCAAATGGATATACCGCAACAAGCAAGATGATCATGGTCAAGTTGTCAGAAACAAAGCTCGTCTCGTTGCTCAAGGATATACTCAAGTGGAAGGCATTGACTTCGATGAAACATTTGCTCCTGTGGCTAGACTTGAAGCCATACGCATACTGCTAGCCTATGCAAATCATCATAACATACTTCTATATCAAATGGATGTGAAGAGTGCCTTTCTCAATGGCAAGATTGAAGAAGAAGTGTATGTTGCACAACCGCCTGGCTTTGAAAATCCAAAACATCCTGACATGGTATACAAGCTCAACAAGGCACTGTATGGCCACAAACAAGCCCCTAGGGCCTGGTATGACACACTCAAATACTTCCTGAAGCGCAAAGGCTTCATACCTGGTTCCCTAGATCCCACTCTTTTCACGAAGACATATGATGGTGAACTGTTTGTGTGCCAAATATATGTGGATGACATTATCTTCGGCTGCACCAATCAGAAGTACAGTGAAGAGTTTGGATATATGATGCAAGAGCAATATCAAATGTCTATGATGGGAGAGCTGAAGTTCTTTCTCGGTCTTCAAATATGACAGCAACACAACGGCATCTTCATATCTCAAGAGAAGTATCTCAAAGATTGCCTGAAGAAGTTCGGTATGCAAGACTGCAAAGGCTTCACGACGCCAATGCCAGCCAAGCATCATCTGGGTCCTGACGACAATAGTAAAGAGTTCGATCAAAAGGTATACCGCTCCATGATTGGTTCTTTACTTTATCTATGTGCATCTAGGCCAGGTATTATGCTTAGTGTTTTCATGTGTGCTCGATTTCAAGCAGCACCAAAGGAGTCGCATCACTTAGCTGTGAAGCGAATTCTTCGATATTTGGCTCACACCCCAACTCTAGGATAATGGTATCCAAAGGGCTCAGAGTTTGATCTGGTTGGATTCTCGGATGCTGATTATGCTGGTGACAAAGTTGATCGCAAGTCTATATCAGGCACATGTCACTTTCTGGGACGATCACTTGTATGTTGGTCTTCAAAGAAGCAGAACTGTGTATCTCTCTCCACTACTGAATCTGAATACATTGCTGTTGGATCTTGCTGCGCTCAGCTTCTGTGGATGAAGCCAACACTCAAGGACTATGGAATTCATCTGAAGCAAGTGCCACTTTACTGCGACAACGAAAGCGCCATCAAGATTGCTAACAACCCAGTTCAGCACTCGAAGACAAAGCACATTGAAATTCGTCATCACTTTCTCAGAGATCATGTTGTGAAGGAAGACATTGATATCATACACGTCAACACTGAAGAGCAATTAGCAGATATCTTCACCAAGCCCTTGGATGAGAAGAGGTTTTGCAAGTTACGGTGTGAGCTAAATATCCTGGAATCCTCAAATGTCCTGTGATCAGGCACACATCCTAACCCTTATGCATATTGATGACTTAGATGTGCATCACACGAAGTGAAGTATATCTTCAATCAATGAATACATACATTCTAAGTGTGAATACATTAATGTGGAATTTGACTTCGGAGCGCCACGATAATTGTGTGCCGTGTCTGGGTCTAATACTTCCTATACGGTGGGTAACGCCACCACCAAACGTTCTATTTTGAAGTGTTTCACTCATGGTATTACCTTGCAATGTCTTCACATTTGGTTTGGTTTCGAACTCAACATATTTTCATGATTATCTTCACTATGTTGATTATATATATATATATATATATATATATATGCTAGTGTTCTGTCCTCTACAGCATTCACTTATAGCTATGTCTTCGTGTTGAATCTTTTGAACTAAGTGAATGTGATCGGACCCCAACTTCTCTATGCTTTCTATCTCAAACTCTATCTCTCCAAGTCATATGCATTCTATTGAAACTGTCGAATGTCTTCTCTGCGTCCTTGTTAGCAGAAGATACAGAGACAACCATTAAGTCCGTTTTCAATGCTCATTCCTCCACATGAAATCCGGAGAAGTAGGAACGACCACCCGACAATCCAGGCGTGTGTGGGACGTGGAACAAACCCCAAAATTCCGCATATTGGCCACGTGTTCCTCAGATGCGAATCACCAGGGACACCTGTGTAATAGCAAAG
Organism: Triticum urartu; assembly: GCF_003073215.2. Classification (NCBI taxonomy): domain Eukaryota; kingdom Viridiplantae; phylum Streptophyta; class Magnoliopsida; order Poales; family Poaceae; genus Triticum; species Triticum urartu. The sequence continues at coordinate 619,208,972 of NC_053023.1, forward strand.
TGTCGCCCCTGCGCCTATAAATACACACTCACAGCGGTCATTATCTCTTCTTCCACCCTCGCACGAACCCTAGCGCCACCGCTAGCTCTCAACGACGCCGGCAACGAAGCGCTTCGCTGCCGCAACCTCTCCAACGCCGTCTTCACGCTGACCGCGGACATCATCCTCTCTGCCGTCGCCGTAGGTGTCCTCCGTCACCAAGTTAGGGCATGGAAGAGTGAACTACTCGGCCTCATCTCCCACTCCGTCTAGCAGTTCTTAGTGTGGTAAATAAAACTCCCTTTTTACAGCACCGTTGATCCTATTGATCTGTCACTTTCTACCACAAGCAGTTTCTGTTCACACAAGCTAGATCTCTCTCATACTGCATCTCATAACATGCCTAGTATATTCACTTGTGCTTCACAAAGTAGTTAGATTCCTCACTTGTACTGATCTGTGGATTCGTACAAATCTGGAACCAACTTCTTATCCATGAGTGAATGTCTTCGCACGATGAGGTTAATGTCTTCTAAACTGATTTATCTTCGAAATCTTCTGAGAATGCATATGACCTCTTCCCCTTCCCTCGCACCTTAATGCTGTCACAGGTACATGTCCGTGGGAGAATCCTTTGGTTCTCATAGTCTGCATTCATTTGCAGAATTCTTACAGCATCACATAAATTCTCCCGAAGCCAGTTCCTGTTGGTCCAGCAAACGAAAACCTTTGAAGCCTTTGAACGTCTTGAAGCCTTTTAAGTTAAAGTTTATGGCTTCAGAAAAGGCAGCAAGGAAGGGTGGCAGAAAGCGTCGTGGTGAGACCTCCAGAGATCTGCCAGATGAACTCTCAGAAATGTACAAGACAGATCCTGAAGAGGATTACAGTCAGCGCAAGACCCAAATCCAATGGATTCGAAGATATTGGGCAGAACAATGGTTCAAATACAGATTTGTGACCCAGGAGTATGCTGAGAAAAATGCCATCAAGAGACCGTGGGGAGACATCCTATTCAAGAATCTTCTACCCAGGTCCAGAGATGAAGTCATTGCTCAAGGCTTCTATCCATGCATGGTCCGTGGACCACAGCCTGCTGATGCACACTCGTCGTCACTGCTATGGTGTCGTGACGACAATCTGTTCAAGCGCAACTTCCAGTTTTCTCAAAACTCTGCGAAGCAGAACAAGAAGACTTTTGGGTTAGACTTCAACCCTGGTCCCTCATCTCCAAGGGCAGATGGCACACGACATGCAGAACCCAATGTCATCGGTCCTTTCGCCAACCTTGAAGGCCTCATCACCTACATCTTGGTTCAAGGGACTGCAGTGAATGAGCCTGAGGCTGACACTGAGTCTGATGACGCGCCTGCAGTGCCGAAGCCAAAGAAGTTGAAGAAGCCAAAAGCTTCAAAGCCAGCCCCTTCACCAAAAATCTCAAGGGCGAAGCCATTGGCAACTGCACCTCCTGAAGACAGTGTGCAGTCTGAAGATTTATCACGCGTCTCCAAGCCCCAGAAGGCCAAGATGCCTCTGTCTCACACTGGCAAAGAGCTAACAGCTGCTGCCATCCTGCGCAATGACAACATTGATCTGTCAAGTGATGAAGATCTTGCCGATGACGCTCTTGAGCAACTCATCAAGAGCAAAGAAGAAGCAGAAATCTTCAATGATCTGCCTCTCTTTGATGTCACCATCATCCACAACTTCATTGACGAGTGGTTTGACACGCCAAACATCAGCTTTGAAGATCTGCAACTACCTATTGGCCTCAGTGTCGCCTTCCAAGGCGCCATTGCTTCAGAACTTGCTATTGCCCAGCGCATTGTTGAACTGAAGCAGAAGATTGACTATGAAAAGGCTCAGTTCAAGAAGCATATGGCCAAGCTCAGCGTGCAAGAAGTGAAGAACTTCAAGACAATGATGCATGAGCTCAAGGAAGCCTTTGTGAAGAAGCGCGCAGAAGCTCAGGGTTCGCGTGAGCGCATGAAGACTCTGGCTGACAGATGTGTGCAAGCCTATAATGAGGCTGAGAAGCGCAAAGCACTTGGGCGTCCTGGCATCGACCCCAGGATGGCCGCAAAGAAGAAGAAGAAGCCTGCTACGGCTGAATCTGATGCACCAAGGCAAGAAGCAGTTCCGATTGTCTTCCCAACAAGAATGACTGGCTCGAAGCCAAAGAGCCGGTCAACAGCTTCAGAGCTCAAGAAGACAAGAACTGCTGAGACTGAAGCCAGGAAGAGGAAACACTCTGAAGCCTCTCCTACTGCCCCCACCAAGAAAAAGAGAAAGACCAAGAAAGCTCGGGCTGCTCCCACAGAGCCCTTAATAGTTGAACCCATTTCTATGGTTCATCCTAACGCAGAACGTCAACTGACAGTTCATGAGCCTGCTTCCACATAGGCTCCTGAAGCTGAAGACATTCCAGCAGCTGATCCCATCGCTGCTTCACATTGGTCATCATGACAATGTAGAAGATGATGCAGTCCTTCCTCAGTTAGAAAACAGCGAACTCATCATCATTGGACGTCCACTGACGCCAATTGCACAGGATGCTTCATGGGCAGATCGCCCACAAGAGGAAGAACACTATGAGGCCTAGCCCACTCCAACTCCATAGGCGTCGACTGCGTTCCGCAGGCTTCACAAAGGTCCAAGGCCTCAAGTCTCTACTGAAGACATTCCGGCTGCATCAGCCGCAGAAGAAGAAGTACCACAAGATCCCACTCCCCTGCTCCACCAAGAAGCAGTTCTCCAGGAGAACGTGCCTGTGACCGACCCTCCAGCTAGTCAAGTGGAGGATGCAAATCTTGAGGCTGCCACAACCACCAATGAAGCTAATGTGGAGCCCTCCCCAGCAAAAGCTTCAGAAGACAGCGAAGCCACTGATCCCGCCACTTCTGTTCCTGAGTCTGCTGCCGGTCCCCAATTCAACTATCATGTTGAGCACAGGCCTCAGGTCCAGAAGCCAATCCCAAGACTGCCAAGGTTTCCAGGTCCTGCATCAGCACCTGACTCCTTCAACATCAATGGCTTCAGGGCAGACAACACGTTCTTCGATAGCTCCAGGAACCCCTACTCAAGGGAAAGGATATCATCTGATCGGTTCTGGAGCTATCCTCAGCGAAGCTATTACTCTTGCATTCTTTACAACCAAGGTCGCATCTTCCCACACAAGCGCCTTGACGTTGAAGCTATAGCTGGTCTGCCCTGTCTAGAAGAAGCGTTGGATTGCTTCAAGCAAGTGGGTCTGCTGCAATTCGTTACTGCTGAAGAGCATTGGAATGAAGAGCTGCTGCTACAATTATATGCCACACTTCACATCAAAGGATACAGCAGAGATCCAAAGACTTGGGTTCTGGAGTGGATGACTGGCAACGTTCATCATGAAGCCAATGCATTTGACATCATTGAGCTCACTGGCTTGCCCACTCCTGGCGATCTCTTCGAGCAAGGCTGCCAGCTGCATGCTGAAGCTATTGAGAGCATCTTTCAGCGGCCAGAACCTAATATGAGTCAAATGCTCAGTATGATGAAGCCATTGCCTCAAGATGCTGCGTATCCCACAGAGTTCTTCGTTGAAGACCTTGAGTACCTGCCCAGAACCATCTATCACATCATCAAGCGAACTCTTTGGCCTATCAAAGGGCACTCTCCAAATGCCAAGCTTCAGGGTGCAATGAAGACTTTGGTCTTCTATATACTTCATGGCAAATGCTTCAATGCACAGGACTTCTTCATACGCCAACTTGCTGCATCAGGCATTGATCTGTTTGGTTTGAAGTTCTACGCCCCTTGGGTCATGCGGCTAATCAAGCTACACTCCGCCATCTCTTATCAGCCCTCAGCCCGCAACCATCGGATCTTCTTGCCTGACGTGGACATGTCTACTGAAGCCATATATTCTGAGCCTGCCAAGCATCCTCTAAGTCTTCAGAATGCAGAACATCAGAGTTTTACACAGAACGTTGAAGGCATTGAAGCAGTTTCTCGGGTGTATCCTTTGGCTGGCACTACACATGCACCACACCCTGCTTCAACTGAAGCCACTGACAGTGCCACTGCTCCAAGACCCAAGAAGCGCACTCGTGTTCTCAACGACCGAGAGCTTCTTGTGGCCCTACATCAGAAACAAGATAGGCATCATGACTGGCTGAAGCGTCAGATGAAAAGCCTCTTGGTGGATGTTAATCGCACTCGAAATCTTGCCACCAAGAATGCTTTCGTTGCCCATGAAACCTGTCGCCGCACATGGAAAGGGCTAACGATGATGCTTTCTAAAGCTGATCTTCAAGAGGATGGCTTCACTGAGAGATTCAAGTTTGACTCCACACCTCCTCGAAGGGCTGTGCTGCTAGGAACTCCATCCCTTGAAGACTCTGAGTTCTCTTCCTCTACTGCCACAGTGACTGCCAGAATTATTGAGGAAGAAGACGATGCTACTTCACCGCCACCTCCTTCAGCACCTCCGAGCTCTTCTGCACCGCCAAACAACACCAACAACCCTGCTACTTCACCTACTCCTCATGGGAACGAGTAGAGGCTCTATGTCTTCAAACCTTTTTGGTCATTACTGACAAAAGGGGGAGAAGCATATGAGATTGATAGTCTTCAAGCGGGTTCATATGGGCGGGTGCCTTATATTTTGCTTCGTGCTTACAACTCTCGTTTTTTTTGCTACATTTGGTTCTTATGAGTTGTAACACTTAAACTAGATGGTCGTCTGCTACTTATCCGCCACCTTGTTTTGTGAAGATAAATTCCGCATGTGCGACGATAAATTCCGCACTTAGCTCATTCTGCAGACGTCCATTTTCCATTATGCATGGAATTATCTTCATATACTTTCACATGCATAGTGGATTGTCATCATAAGTTGAAGTGGATCTCCACAAGTACCACCTGCCATGTGCATTTGCATTCCAAAAGCAAATTAACTTATATACACATCTTCAGGGGGAGCCCTTGCAACTTATGAAGACAATTCCTTATTCTTTACAGTTTCACAGATTATATTCCCCGTTGAAACCTTCAACTAGTTTGTCATCAATCACCAAAAAGGGGGATATTGTAAGTGCATCTAGTGCCACCCCTAGTTGGTTTTGGATTATTGACGGCAAACCTAGTTGAGGGACTAATGTGTTTGTGAGAATTGCAGAATAACACAGGTAGAAGTCCCTCATGATTCGGTTTTACTACCAGAGATGACCCCTAAAACTTTATGAAGGCATTGAAGTCAAAGGTGGTATATGAAGATATTCACATTGAAGACTATGACAAGAGAAGACACGATATGAAGCCTATGGAGCTCGAAGACTTAGATCTTTCGTAGTTCTTTTTCTTTTGTGTTGAGTCATAGGAACCACCGTACTGTTAAGTGGGGTCGAAGAGAACCAGTCAGAATGACTGAAGTGATGCCTAAACCAAAAACCTATGTCTTCGAGTGAAGACTATGAGAGCGAATCTTGTCCAGAGTCGGACAAGTCAGCTTTGCTTGTAGCCCAAGTAAAGTTCCGTGTGAGTTTGAAATCTGACCGTTGGGACACGTGTCAGTTCCTTAGTGACCCAGGGTCATTTCGGACATATCAAGTCAGGTTGCCAAGTGGCTATAAATAGCCCACCCCCTACAACCATAAACGGTTGGCTGCTCAGATTGGGAGTATGGCTTTTGTCGTTTGAGAGCAACCCACCTCGAAGCCTTTGAGAGAGAATTCCTTGCGAGAATAAAGCCCTAACCACCCAGAGCCAGAGAGAATTGGGCATCACTTAAGTCTTCTTGTCTGTGTGATCTGAAGACTTATTACACTTGAGGACTGTGCATCCTCCAGCCGGTTAGGCGTCGCGTTCTGAGCATCCAAGAGACATTGTGGATTGCCGGTGAATGAAGTATGTGAAGGTTTGGGAGTCTACCTTGAAGACTTACCAGAGTAATTGGGCGAGGTCTATGTGACCTTAGCTCAAGGAGAATACGGTGAGGACTGGGTGTCCTGAGCTGCGTGTTCAGGACTGGGTGTCCGGGACTGTGTGTCCTAAGGTTTAAATACCTAGCCGCTCCAACCAGACGTATAGTTGTCACAGCAACTGGAACTGGTCCAACAAATCATTGTCTTCAACGAGTCACTGGTTTCATCTTCACTTCACTTTACTTACTGTTCCTCCTTGTGAAGTCATTGTATGTTTGCTCTATCATTTGTCTTCACAGAGTGACTGCGTGTTCTGTTTGGCTTCACAATATCTTCCTACCTGATCCTTACTACCTAGCTGCTATTAGTCTTTGTGCTTTCACTTCATTGAATACTTGACTATGGTTTGCCTAGTGTAGTCTACCTTCCGCTGCATGGTAATAGGTTTAATTTTATCGTTTGTCTTCAAAACTCCCATGTTCTGAAGACTTTCATAAAAATCGCCTATTCACCCCCCCTCTAGTCGATATAACGCACTTTCAGTAGGCCCAAGTACTTGCAGGGGAAGGAAGATCCCTCATAGCCAAGGGAGGCACAAACAGCCGCCATATGTTCTTGGGAACATCTGATGGGGATTGTGGCGCTCTTCATCATGTTTACTGTAAGCCTAGAGGAGTGGCCAAACAACTGTAGTATGGCTATGTAATTCTGTACTTGCTGCCCCGGCAACCCTTTGAGTAATATATTCAGGTGGGGGAGCTTCACACATCTCAGTTTCCAAAAGACAATAACATCATGAGCAAACATGAAGGCTCTCGGCTGCATGCCGGAACATGACAGAGGTGTGAATAACCCTATCGCGATGGCACATGATGAAAATAAAGCCATCATCTTATTTCTTTTTTACAGTGAGCACCAGAGAATATCCTTATCGACCCATTGCTTGAAAAAATAGTCTTATCTGAAAGGATTGATATAGTTGACTAGAGGGGGGTGAATAGGCAACTAACAATTTTTAGCTTTTCTTTACCAAATTAAAATTTGCATCAAAGTAGGTTGTCTAGATGTGCAACTAGGTGAGCAACCTATATGATGCAACAACAACAAGCACACAAGCAAGCAAAGGAAATAACACAAAAAGCTTGCACAAGTAAAGGTACGAGATAACCAAGAGTGGAGCCGATGAAGACGAGGATGTGTTACTGAAGTTCCTTCCTTTTGAGGGGAAGTACGTATCCGTTGGAACGGTGTGGAGGCACAATGCTCCCCAAGAAGCCACTAGGGCCACCGTATTCTCCTCACGGCCTCACACAATGCGAGATGTCGTGATTCCACTGTTGGTGCCCTTGGAGGTAGCGACCAAAGGCTCTCAACAACACCATGAAGCTTCACCACAATGGAATATGGCTCCGCGGTGACCTCAACCGTCTAGGGTGCTCAAACACCCAAGAGTAACAAGATCCGCAAGGGATTAGTGGGGGATCGAATTTCTTGTCATGGTATTCTCACGGGGGGCTTGTGAGTCGACAGATGCCACAAGGGCTTAGTGTGAGGGTAAGACTGCTGCTGATAGGACCGGGAGCGGGTATGCGAGTAGCACGCGCTAGTTTACCCAGGTTCGGGGCTCTCCGGAGAGATAATACCCCTACTCCTGCATGTCTGAGTATATATCTGGGGTGTACATCAGGCAGTACAAAGTGCTCCAAGAGCTGTATCCGAGGTCAGTGCCATGGGCATCTGACTTGTATATGTCTCATGTGTGTATGAGCTAGCTAGCAAGTGGGCATGAGAGTGCTCCACCATGAGTGAACATGTATGCCTACGTGAGGGGTGTGTACATGGGCATGTATATGTGTGTGCCTATGTGTGTCTTCACCTTTATATAGGAGAGGGTAGCTTAGGATGTAAGCTTGGTAGTGGGCATGGGTAAGGCATGGTGCATGTCATGCTTGTCCCCTGGATCACTTCATAAATAGTGCCAGGGGACAAGTGACACTGTACATGATGGCGTCGCGGTACGGTTGTCTTGTCCGTGGTATGGCCGTCTCGTCGGGGTCTTGTCGGTGTCGGGTCGAGCTGCAGTCGGCGGCCGGCTGGTTGGCACAGTCGGCAGCCGGCTGGGGAGCCGGCAGGAGCAGCCGGGCAGTCGAACTGAGGGGCTTTGCTAGCCCCGATGTCTTGAAATATTTTCTTGCCGTCTTCGGGGTACCCGTGGTCAATTACTCCGTCAGTAGCTCCCAAGCCTCCGGGCAACTTGGCAAAGTTGGGCGGAGGTTTTTTGGCGAGTGTTCATGGAAATGATCATGCATTGCAAGTTTTATGCGGAGGGTGCCGACTCAGTTTCGTCCGAGCCCCCTTCAATCTTTTTCATGTTCCCTCCGCTTTTTGGCTTGTGCTCTCGCTCGCCGGACAGCCGCTCTGCGGTCTGTGGCTGAGAGTGGGCCGCGAAGTGGAGTGTACAGTACTCAGAGTCTGGGAGCAGATTCGACCGAGCAGGTACTCATAAAGGAAACGGCCGGGTCACCCGAACCTTTTTTCTTCCCGGACGTTTTTCGCGTGGGTGGCCTCCAGCGTTCACTCTTGCTAGTCGGACAGCCGCTCTACGGTCTGTGACTAAGAGTGGGCCTTTGGTACCGCGCACGGTACTAAGCCGTCTGCGGGAACTAACGTCTTAGGCCAAGTGGCCAGCCCCCGGGCCAACTCTGGCTGGCGCTGGGGCGAACAGTGATGCAACTATAATAAAATGCGGAGATAGCCCCCAAGCATCGCTCGGGGTTATCCGTGCTCTTGCGGTGCAAAAAATATGCGGGTAAGGAGCTCACACTGATTTTCGTGTAGTCGAGACGGAGGTTGAGCCTCCGGGTGCTCGAAGGGGTCCCGGTCGGTCAGGCTCGACCGGCCAGGCGGCGATGCATCTTGCAGCGCCTATCTTCTTCTTTTTCTCTTCCGTCGACTGCTCGGAGCCGGACAAAACTCTTCTCTTGTCTGCAGTCTTTGCGGGGCCGCATCAGCGCACCTGCTGGATGTAGCCCCCGAGATTCGGGCCGACTGCTGAGCAGTCGGGCCGGATCTCTCGGCAACTACTTTGTCTTCTTTCTCGCGGGGGCGCGTCAGCGCATCCGCTGGATGTAGCCCCCGAGATTCGGGCCGACTGCTGAGCAGTCGGGCCGGATCTCCCGGCGACTACTTCGTCTTCTTCTTCGCGGGGGCGTGTCAGCGCACCCGCTGGGTGTAGCCCCCGAGATTCGGGTCGACTGCTGAGCAGTCGGGCCGGATCTTCCGGCAACTACTTCGTCTTCTTCTTCAGCCGACGAGGTGGACGGACCCCGACACAGCAGTCGGGCTCTTTGCAGCCGGACAGGCAGCCGGCGGTCGGACGCACACCCACATTTTTTTTCTTGCCAGTCGGCCGTGGGCATCCGGCAGTTTCTTCAGCCGGATCTGGGCAGCCGGATGCACACACACACTTTTTTTTCTCGCCAGTCGACCATGGGCACCCGACATTTTCTTCACCCGGATCTGGGCAGCCGGATGCACACACACATTTTTTTATCACATAGCCTTTTTCTCGGCCGGATTGGGCACTCGGCCTCTTTCTTTCTTGTCCCAGCCAGCCTCTCTCTCTCTCTTTTTCGAGAAGCCGGCACTCTTTCTCAGCCGGCAGCTCTTTCTTTTGCTTTGAGTAGCGGGCCCCAATACTTTTTCCCAGCCGGCCATGTTGACTTTTCTAGCCGGGCCTCGGGCAGCCATCTCTTTTCTTTCCTTTTCTCTTTCTATACCTGCACGAGCAGTCGGCCTCCTCTAATCCACGAGGGCAGCCGGAGCCGGCGGAGCCGACTGTAGGGCAGAAGGCGGACCGGACGGAGGGAGCCGGGCGGGGCCAGAGACGACGCCCGTGCGGCCGTCGGGCAAGAGGACGCGCGTGAGGCGAGGCCGGGCCGGCTGCGGCTAGCCTGCGCGGGCGCGGCCGCCCACGGACACACGGCGCTGGAGTTGTCGGAGGGAGCCGGGCGGGTCCAGAGACAGGGAGGAGCTCGAGCTCCTAGGCACCGCGGGAGGTGCGGACGAGCGGAGCTGGCCGGAGCCACAGGCAGGCGCGGGACCGGCTGGCGGCGAGTCGGCAGCGAGGACGCGACAGCGGGACGGGCACAAGCGAGAGGGTCCAGAGGCGGAGCAGCAGGCACGGGGCGGCATCCCGGCGGGCGTGAGGGCGGAGCTGCGCGAGGCGGCGCGACCGGCTAGCGGCGAGCGGGCCACGGGGTGAGCGGGAGCCAACCGGGCCCGTCGTAGTCGGTGCGGGAGCAGGCGGCCGCGCGGCAGCTGGCGCGGGAGCTAGCCGGGCCCGGCCAAGCGCGGGGCGCCGTCGTGTAGCCGGACGCGATCGGGAAGCGGGGCGCGGCGGGAGCCGGCCGATGGAGGGAGGCGGTCGCGGCCGGCTGCAGTGGCGAGGACGGCGCGGAGGGGAAGGGGTGGCCTGCCACGGCGCGGACGCACGGGGTGAGGAGGAGGTCGAGGTGGCCGCCCGCGTCGTGCGTGAGGCGGCGAGGCCAGGAAGCCGACGCTCACGAAGGCGGAGGGCGCAAGGGCCGGCGCAGACGGGACTGTGCGCGGGAGGCCGGGGCCGAGCCGCGCCGGGGCGCCGCGGGCAAGCGGCCGGAGCGGTCGTAGAGGTGCGTGATGGGGTTGGTCGCCACGGCCACTGGTTCCTCACCAGATTTCCTCTGCTGTTGTGGAAGTGATGGCAGCTAGTTGGTATAGAGCAAAGGACATGGCGAGGTCGCGCGGTCGCGAGGAGCAGGAGCAGCCGCGGGCAGCAGCACAGCGGCTAGCGGCGGAAGCGACTGGATGGTAGGAGCAACGACAACGGCAGGGCAGCAGCGGTGCTCGAGCAGTAGGCATGAGGCACGCGAGTGTGGCGAATGCGCTTGGGTGGAGCGGAGCGAAGACAAGCCAGTGCCTAACTAGGCGTGTATGGCCATTATCTAGCTAATGGTTTGACCATTGTGTGACCTGCCTCTAGCTAGCTTGTAGATGGTATGTGGAGGGGCAAACGCGCGCTTCGGCCGGAGCAAGGCACAACGCGGAGGGAAGCAGACGCGAGCAACGCGGCACGGCGCGCGCACGGATGCGGCCGACCAAAGCGAGGCACCGCGTGTGGCGCGTGCGCGGACGGACGGATGGCGTCGCAACGGTGGTGATGAAGAAGGCGACGAGGTCGACGATGAGGACGCGCCATCCCGAGCGGCCGCGCTGGGGGCGGGTCGAAGTCAAGCCCCCGGGCGCTACCGGAGAGACGGCGCGACACCGGGCGGTGATGGCGAAGATGGTCCCGCCCGGACTGCGAAACCAGCAGTAGCGCGGTAGCATAGTACCGCACCACGGTGGGCGCCAACTGTCGTGGTATTCTCACGGGGGGCTTGCGAGTCGACAGATGCCACAAGGGCTTAGTGTGAGGGTAAGACTACTGCTGATAGGACCGGGAGCGGGTATGCGAGTAGCACGCGCTAGTTTACCCAGGTTCGGGGCTCTCCGGAGAGATAATACCCCTACTCCTGCATGTCTGAGTATATATCTGGGGTGTACATCAGGCAGTACAAAGTGCTCCTAGAGCTGTATCCGAGGTCAGTGCCATGGGCATCTGACTTGGATATGTCTCATGTGTGTATGAGCTAGCTAGCAAGTGGGCATGAGAGTGCTCCACCGTGAGTGAATATGTATGCCTGCGTGAGGGGTGTGTCCATGGGCATGTATATGTGTGTGCCTATGTGTATCTTCTCCTTTATATAGGAGAGGGTAGCTTAGGATGTAAGCTTGGTAGTGGGCATGGGTAAGGCATGGTGCATGTCATGCGTGTCCCCTGGATCACTTCATAAATAGTGCCAGGGGACAAGTGACACTGTACATGATGGCGTCACGGTACGGTTGTCTTGTCCGCGGTATGGCCGTCTCGTCGGGGTCTTGTCGGTGTCGGGTCGAGCTGCAGTCGGCGGCCGGCTGGTTGGCGCAGTCGGCAGCCGGCTGGGGAGCCGGTAGGAGTAGCCAGGCAGTCGGACTGAGGGGCTTTGCTAGCCCCGATGTCTTGAAATATTGTCTTGCCATCTTCGAGGTACCCGTGGTCAATTACTCCGTCATTTCTCTTGGTGGAAGTGTAGATCGAGGCCTTCTCCACCAATCCCTAGAAAATCAACAAGTTTGATTGGCTAGGGAGAGAGATCGGGTGAAAATCGAGCTTGGAGCAACAATGGAGCTTAGGGTTGGAAGAGGTGGTCAACTCAGAGAAGAAGACATCCCTTATATAGTGGAGAGACAAATCCAACCGTTATCCACTTAACCAGCCCGCGACCTGCGGTACTACCACACCAACCAAGCGGTACTACCGCAAGGACTCACGGTACTACCACAGCGAGCCACGGTACTACTGTGGCCACGGCAGGAGCTGGCCCAGGCCTGTACCAATGAAGCTGGGGCGGTACTGCCACTCGTGCGGTACTACCACACCCCCTTGCGGTACTACCACAAGGCAGGATTGGACCAGCCTGGGAAGGGCGCGGACAAATAAAGAAACGTCTATGGCAACTTCCGCTGATTTTCAAACAGTGCAAAAAATCCGACACGGTACTACCGCTCAAGGCACGCGGTACTACCGCACAGGGAGCGGATGTAAAAAATTACATCCGCCCCTACTTCCGCTTATGGTGTTGTGCCGGACCAGGACTCACGGTACTATGGCTCCCAAGGAGCGGTACTACCGTGACCACCTGCGGTACTACCGCAAAGGCCTATGGTACTACCGCTCCGAAGAGCAGTACTACCGCAAGCCCCAGAACAGCAGCACTAGGAATTCTTCTTTTTGCATAAACACGAAGAAACGGAGGATGCTCCAAAGAGCTAAGGGAAAGGCGGTGCAAAGAGGAGAAACGTGTATGTGACGATTCCACCCAAACCTTTCCAAAGCGGACTCCCTCTTAATAGTACGGCTTTCCTACGACTCAAATCCACTGAAAAAGGAACATAGAAAAATGCCGTCTTCAATCATCTTCGAGGGGCTTCTAACCGTCTTGTGCCTAGTAATGAAATATCTGAAATACTCAAGGCACACGATTAGTCTGCAAATGCATTGTCATCAATCACCAAAACACCTTATGGATAAATATGCCCTTACAATCTCCCCCTTTTGGTGGATTGATGATAATACGGGATTTGCACAAGGGAGAAAGTATAGAACATGAGCAAACCATACATCTCTAAAATATAGACGGGCTCCCCCTAGATGTGTGCTATTTAGATGAGTGCTTTGGACTGCACGGCACACATACTAGGATCAACACTCCCCCTATATTTTATAAACATGGCATAACTTGCAATAATAATGCTAACACTAAGCACGATAGTAAATAAGAGCATAAACTAAGAAGCACAATATATCATAAGCTTAGTAAGGTGCGATAGATAGAGTGCATATGTCTTACACCATATGATAGATAAGTCTCACAAGCTCAAATAAACTCAAACCAAACCAAAGCAAACAAGGTTCAACAGACCAAACACAAGCGAAGCAAACACGACACGACACGGCAAATCCCTACACTCTCTCCCCCTTTGGCATCGAGACGCCAAAAAGGCGGAGAGGACACCTACAACACAAGTGGTGGCTCAAGCGGAGTAGTCGCTCGCACGCTCTTCGTCGGACTAGGCAGCGGGGATGGGCTCCTCCTCAGAATCAGTCCACTTGTAGCCTTGTTTTTCCATCCATTCGGCCTCTGGAGTGATGTGCTCCTCAGAGCCGCCAGAAACATCCTCTCCAAAAACCCTCATGATCTTCTTGTCGTGGCGGCGACTCTCCTTGGAGGCAACGTGAGTCCGGTACTGCCCCTGGGCCTGCATGCAGAACAAGGCCTTCATCTTGGCCTTCAGCTTCTTCGCCCATGAGGGCTCAATGGAGGGCAGTGCATATCCAGCAGAGCTGTCCTCAGCTACATTCTCCTCCTCAATCTCCTCCTCATCAACAGCCCTCTTAGCAGCCTCAGCCTCGGCACGAGTAGTAGTGTTAGCCCACTGTGGCTTGATGCGGAGTCTGATGGGGTCATGACGGATCCAGTCAGGGGCCAAAACCTCCTTAGTGGGATAGAGCTTCTCCCAGGTCTTCGATATCAGGAGGAACAGATATGGACCATAGATGGGTACCTTGCGGGTGAACACCACGAACCGAAGCTCGCACCACATGATATGTGAGACATCAAGTGGTTGAGTCTGAGAAATGCGTGCCTCCTCACAAATGAGAAACATGTCCAGAAGATAGGCATGCACCTTGTCCTTGTCCCCAATGCGTGGAAAGAGGGAGTGGCGGAAGATCCGGTGCATGATGTCAAGGAACGAGTTGAGCACCCACGTCGTCTTGCCATTGGCCAATTTCTTCTCAACATAGAACGACTGAAGCTTGTCCTTGCTAGCTGACTCGGCGTTGGCATGAGGGCGAACACCAACAGGCGTGTGGAGCCCCTCATCGGGCACTTTGAGCAAATCCATGAACTCCTTCCAAGTAGCAGTCAACTGATGTCCATTGGTCATCCAGGTCATCCTCCGATCCTCACCAGTATGGAAGTGGGCCGAAGCAAAGAACTGGGCCACCAGCTCAGGGTCAAAGTCCAGGTGGAAAGAGATCACATCCTCAATGGCAAACTGCTCCACGAGATCCAAGGCCTCACCATAGTCACGATGCTTATCATCCCTCATGTGATGCATGTCGATCCAGTGCACATCCACATACAGATTCTGCTTGGCCTTGATCACATCCAAGTAAATGAGATTATGCTGCTTGGTCCAGAACAGTTCATTCCCTCTGAAGTTTGCACGAGGATTCGCATAAGGGTTGATCTTCCTTCGAGAAACAAACTCAGCAAGATGTATCTCATCCATGCCCTTTGATGGTTCCTTGAACTAGCTAGCAGTGGTCTTGACATTGCGCTTGGGGGTATTGGAGCCCTCTGGAACATCCTCTTGGTTGCACAGAAGTTTGGAACTTGTGTCATGGCTTGGATTGGAACGATGAGCAAGGACACCGGAGCCACCACCTAAGACACACACAAAACACAAACACACACGAGAAGCGAGACGGGTCAAAACAAAGACCACAGCAAAACACAAGAAACTAGTAGAAAGTGCATATGGTAATTGCCATGAAGAAGATTTGACAACAGCGGTAGTACTGCCTGTTTGCGCGGTACTAAAATTTTAGTGCCGCTCCTAGTCGCGGTAGTACCGCGCGGTGGCACAGTAGTATCGGGGCTCGGAGTGGCAGTAGAACTTTAGTACCGCGGCCCGTGCGGTAGTACCGCGCCTGAGGAGCGGTAGTACCGCACGATCGGTAGTACCGCACGGCATCAGATCCGAATGAACTGAATCTGAGAACAACCGCAGCAACAAGGCGGTACTACGGTTGATCAAATCTACCATGGGACAACATATCAAGTACACTTTCTACGCATCAATACTCTCCTACATCCTACTCTTGCAAAGATTTGGCCTAAAATCTCAAGAACAACATGCATCTCCCCAAAAACCTAGAAGCGAAAGCACGAACAAAAGAGAGAGGGATTTGGGGAGAGACCTTGATCCATGGCAAGAGGGAGTGGTGGGGAACGATCCCACTGGTCGGAATCCGAGGAGAGCGGCCGGGGACGGAGATTCGGCGAGGGTCTCCGGCGCCGTTCTTGAGCGAGAGAGAGAGAGAGAGACCATGGGGAGAGAAAAGGACGAATGGGTATGGGGGAGTTGGAACTCCCCCTTCCCTCTCTTAACCCCCACGCGCCCTTGGTAGCGCGATAGTACCGCACGTCATCACGGTAGTACCGCCCGGGCGGAAGTACCGCACCAAGGACGGTAGTACCGCTCCCCCAGGCGGCAGTAAAAAATTACTGCCATGCTGGGTGCGGAAGTACCGTGCGCTCCTCACGCGGTAGTACCGTGGCAGGCCACGGTAGTACCGTGTGCTCAAGAAGATGCAAATTTCTAAAAAAGGAAAAACGAAGCCTTTGCAACCTACAAGCGAACGGACACACCAAAAGGCTGACACACGAGACAACTCAACCAAGAATGACACGACGAACAAAAGACAAGAGATGAGAAGGACTAAGACACTCAACACAACCTCTCTAAAGAGAGGGCAGTGGTCGGAGCACCTATGTTTGAGTCAATTGGTATGGCACCGCGAAGAATTATGCTTGGGCCCATGACCAAAACTCGTATTTGAAGCACGAGGACCATCAAAAATGGCTAATGTGAAAGAGTTGATTAATTTATGCATAATGGGGGGAGGGAGAGTTCATTGAGAGAACAACACTCCCCCTATGTCCATGCCTACACCTAAACAAGATAACAAGTTGAGCATGGTGGGGTGTGCACGGGTTCAAGCAACATTGCTCGAATCAATGATATTTAGGTCATGCCTTAACTCGCGAAATCTTGCTTCATCCCAGGGCTTCATGAAGATATCTGCAAGGTTATCAAGAGTGTTGACATAGTTGAGCTCGATCTCCCCTCGCCTAATATGATCCCGGATGAAGTGATACCAGATCTCTATATGCTTCGTCTTGAAGTGTTGCACCAGATTGAGAGAAATCTTGATTGCACTTTCATTGTCACACCAAAGAGGCACTTTGTCACAAATGACACCGTAATCATTTAAAGTTTGCCTCATCCATAAAAGTTGTGCACAACAACTACCGGCCGCCACATACTCCGCTTCGGTGGACAAGAGAGACACACAACTTTGCTTCTTTGAAGACCAACTTACCAAAGAGCAACCAAGGAATTGACACCCTCCGGAAGTGGGCTTCCTATCCACTTTGTCTCCCGCCCAATCCGAGTCTGAATAACCTACAATCTTGAAGTTTACTCCTCTTGGGTACCATAAGCCAAAGTTTGGGGTATGAGCCAAATATCAAAAGATTCGCTTGACCACCACAAAGTGACTTTCCTTAGGTGCGTGAAAGTGCTAGTGATCGACTAGAGGGGGGTGAATAGGCGATTTTTATGAAAGTCTTCTAAACAGGGAAGTTTTGAAGACAAACGATAGAAGTAAACCTATTACCACGCAACGGAAGGTAGACTACACTAGGCAAACCTTAGTCAGGTAATCAACAAAGTGAAAGCACGATGACTAATAGCAGCTAGGCAGTAGGGATCAGGTAGGAAGATATTGTGAAGCCAATCAGAACAAGCAGTCACTCAGTGAAGACAAAAGATAATGCAATCATGCAATGACTTCACAAGGACCAACAGTAAGTAAAGGAAGGGGAGGATGAAACCAGTGACTCGTTGAAGACAATAATTTGTTGGACCAGTTCCAGTTGCTGTGACAACTGTATGTCTGGTTAGGGCAGCTAGGTATTTAAACCTGAGGACACATAGTCCCGGACACCCAGTCTTGAACACGCAGCTCAGAACCCTTAGTCCTCACTGTATTCCCCTTGAGCTAAGGTCACGCAGACCTCGCCCAATCACTCTGGTAAGTCTTCAAGGTAGACTCCCAAACCTTCACAGACTTCGTTCACCGGCGATCCACAATGACTCTTGGATGCTCAGAACGCGACGCCTAACCGGCTGGAGGATTCACAGTCCTCAAGTGTAATAAGTCTTCAGATCACACAGACAAGAAGACTTAAGTGATGCCTAACACTCTTTGGCTCTGGGTGGTTAGGACTTTATCCTCGCAAGGAATTCTCTCTCAAAGGCTTCCAGGTGGGTTGCTCTCAAACGACAACAGCGGAGTTTTAACTCTGAGCAGCCAACCGTTTATGGTTGTAGGGGGTGGGCTATTTATAGCCACTTGGCAACCCGACCTGATTTGTCTGAAATGACCCTGGGTCACTAAGGAACTGACACGTGTTCCAACGGTCAGATTTTAAACACACACGGCAACTTTACTTGGGCTACAAGCAAAGCTGACTTGTCCAACTCTGGACAAGATTCGCTCTCATAGTCTTCACTCGAAGACATAGGATTTTGGTTAAGCATCACTTCGGTCATTCTGATTGGTTCTCTTGGACCCCACTTATCAGTACGGTGGTTCCTATGACTCAACAAAGAAGAAAAAGAACTACGAAAGATCTAAGTCTTCGCGCTCCATAGTCTTCATGCGATGTCTTCTCTTGTCATAGTCTTCAATGTGAATATCTTCACATACCACCTTTGACTTCAATGTCTTCATACATTTTAGGGGTCATCTCTGGTAGGAAAACCGAATCAATGAGGGACTTCTACATGTGTTATCCTGCAATTCTCACAAACACATTAGTCCCTCAACTAGGTTTGTCGTCAATACTCCAAAACCAACTAGGGGTGGCACTAGATGCACTTATAGTGCGGCTTGAAACCGTGCACAAATTCCCACACTCAACATGATATCCGGTCTAGATGCACAAAGGTAAAGCAAGGAGCCAATCATGGAGTGATATACCTTTTGATCCACCGCTTTACCATTGGGATCTATGTCAAGTTGGCATTTGACGAGCATAGGAGTGGAAGCCATCTTGACGTCATTTAGCTTGAATCTCTTGAGGATGTCTTGAGTGTATTTGGCTTGGTTGATGAAGGTTCCTTCTCTTCGTTGCTTGACTTCGAACCCGAGAAATAACTTCAACTCTCCCATCATGGACATCTTGAACTTGGAGGTCATGAGTGCGGCAAATTGCTCATTGAAAGCTTTGTTAGGGGAGCCAAATATAATATCATCAACATATAGTTGGCACACAAACAACTCCCCTTTGACCTTCTTAGTAAAAAGAGTGGGGTTGATTTTCCCAATTTCAAACCCACGATCTTGCAATAACTCGGTAAGGTGGTCATACCACGCACGTGGGGCTTGCTTAAGGCCATAGAGTGCCTTATCGAGTTGGTACACATGATGGGGAAAGTAGCGATCCTCGAACCCGGGGGTTGCTTGACATATACCAACTCATTAATAGGACCATTAAGAAAAGCACTCTTCACATCCATTTGTTGTAACTTAAAGTTATGATGGGAAGCATATGCAATCAACATGCGAATGGATTCAAGGCGAGCAACGGGAGCAAAGGTTTCACCGTAGTCGATACCCTCGACTTGGGAGTAGCCTTGTGCTACCAAACGAGCCTTGTTGCGAATGATAATCCCATGAGCATCTTGCTTGTTCTTGAATATCCACTTGGTTCCAATGACATTATGGTTCCCCGTTGGCCTTGGCACCAATGTCCACACCTTGTTGTGCTTGAAGTTGTTGAGTTCTTCACGCATGGAATTGAGCCAATCTGGATCCTTGAGCGCCTCATAGACCTTTTGGGTTCAACACAAGAGACAAACGCGTGATGTTCACAATAGTTTGCTAATTGTCTATGAGTGCTTACCCCCTTTCTTAAGCTTCCAAGTACATTTGTCATGAGATGATCTTTGGTGGATAGCTTGGATGCGATCTTGGCGGCACGACGCTCTAATTCCTCCTCCAGAGAGAGTTGAGGAGCGGTCACTTGATCTTGATCATCTTGAGCGTCATCTTGAGCTCATTCTTGATCTTGAGCTTGCTCTTGATCTTGAACTCGCTTGAAAGGTAGAACTTGACCTTGGGAATTGCTTGGTGATTCAACACCATCTTGAGGTTGATCTTGCCCTTGGTGTTGTTCATGAGGTTGAGGGCCTTCACTTTGTTCTTCGGAAGCGTGTGGGCCTTGAGTTGGTGATGGTTCCACATGAGTGGAACATTGTCCTTCTCCTTCGGCCACAAGGGGATCCTCAATGGGTAGGATAAAACCAACAGCCATTCTTCTTATGGCTTGGGGAGGAATTTCATCACCTACATCACAAGTGCCACTTTGCTCCACTTGGGAGCCGTTATTCTCATCAAAATCCATGTTACATGTCTCCTCAATAAGCCCCGTGGACTTACTGAGGACACGGTAAGCATGGGAGTTTGTAGCATAACCAACAAATATGCCCTCATGAGCTCTAGCCTCAAATTTAGACAAACGAACACCTTTATTGAGAACGAAACACTTACACCCGAACACCCGGAAGTACTTGAGGTTGGGCTTGTTCCTAGTGAGTATCTCATATGGAGTCCTGTTCAAGCCTTTGCAGAGGTAGAGACGATTGGATGCATGACACGCGGTATTGATGGCTTCGGCCCAAAAGTTGTATGGAGACTTGAACTCCGCCATCATGGTCCTTGCTGCATCCATCAACGGCTGGTTCTTCCTCTCCGCTACACCATTTTGTTGATGGGTGTAAGGTGCGGAATATTGATGCTTGATCCCCTCATCACTAAGAAACTCATCCAAGGTGTAGTTCTTGAACTCGGTGCCGTTGTCACTTCTTATTGTCAAGATCTTTGCATTGTGTTGACGTTGAGCTTCATTTGCAAAGTCAATGACGGTTTGTTGGGTATCACTCTTCCTCTTGAAGAAATATACCCAAGTGTATCTTGAATAATCATCCACAATCACCAAGCAATACTTCCTACCCCCAAGACTATCAAAAGATGGAGGCCCAAAGATGAAAGTGCGTTATATCGACTAGAGGGGGGTGAATAGGCGATTTTTATGAAAGTCTTCAAAACGTGGAAGTTATGAAGACAAATGATAGAAATACACCTATTACCCTGCAGCGGAAGGTAGACTACACTAGGCAAGCCATAGTCAAGTATTCAATAGAGTGAAAGCACAATGACTAATAGCAGCAATGTAGTAAGGATCAGGTAGGAAGATATTGTCAAACCACACAGAACACGCAGTCACTCAGTGAAGACAAAAGATAGTGCGAACATACAATGACTTCACAAGGAGTAACAGTAAGTAAAGGGAAGGGAAGATGAAACCAGTGACTCGCTGAAGACAATGATTTGTTGGACCAGTTCCAGTTGCTGTGACAACTGTACGTCTGGTTAGGGCAGCTAGGTATTTAAACCTTAGGACACACAGTCCCGGACACCCAGTCCTGAACACGCAGCTCAGGACACCCAGTCCTCACCGTATTCCCCTTGAGCTAAGGTCACACAGACCTCGCCCAATCACTCTGGTAAGTCTTCAAGGTAGACTCCCAAACCTTCACAGACTTCGTTCACTGGCAATCCACAATGTCTCTTGGATGCTCAGAACGCGACGCCTAACCGGCTGGAGGATGCACAGTCCTCAAGTGTAATAAGTCTTCAGATCACACAGACAAGAAGACTTAAGTGATGCCTAATTCTCTTTGGCTCTGGGTGGTTAGGGCTTTATCCTCGCAAGGAATTCTCTCTCAAAGGCTTTGAGGTGGGTTGCTCTCAAACGACAAAAGCCGTACTCTGAATCTGAGCAGCCAACCGTTTATGGTTGTAGGGGGTGGGCTATTTATAGCCACTTGGCAACCCGACCTGATTTGTCCGAAATGACCCTGGGTCACTAAGGAACTGACACGTGTTCCAACGGTCGGATTTCAAACTCACACGGCAACTTTACTTGGGCTTCAAGCAAAGCTGACTTGCCCGACTCTGGACAAGATTCGCTCTCAAAGTCTTCACTCGAAGACATAGGTTTTGTTTAAGCATCACTTCAGTCATTCTGACTGGTTCTCTTGGACCCCACTTAACAGTACGGTGGTTCCTATGACTCAACACAGAAGAAAGAGAACTACGAAAGATCTAAGTCTTCGAGCTCCATAGGCTTCATGTGGTGTCTTCTCTTGTCATAGTCTTCAATGTGAATATCTTCATATACCACCTTTGACTTCAATGTCTTCATACATTTTTAGGGGTCATCTCTGGTAGGAAAACCGAATCAATGAGGGACTTCTACCTGTGTTATCCTGCAATTCTCACAAACACATTAGTCCCTCAACTAGGTTTGTCGTCAATACTCCAAAACCAACTAGGGGTGGCACTAGATGCACTTACAAAAGAGATCCATGTGAAGGAGCTCCAAAGGCCTCTTCGAGTAAATGATAGTCGTGGGAGGGTGAGCCTTTCCATGTAGCTTTCCTTCGATACAAGTACTGCAAGCACGATCTTTTGCAAAACTAACATCTGTTAGTCCACGGACATGGTCCCCCTTGAGAAGACTTTGCAAAGATCTCATATTGACATGGGCTAAACGGCGATGCCAAAGCCATCCCACATCAACTTTAGCCATTAGGTATGTCGCGGTCTTAGTGAGTCGCTCCGAAAAGTTAATCACATGGAGACCGTTTTCGACATGCCCAACAAAGGCTACTTTAAGATTCTTGCTCCACAAGAGGGCCACGGTATCAACATCAAAGAAGGTGGCAAAACCCATGAGTGCTAGTTGATGAACGGAAAGTAAATTGTATGCAAGGGACTCAATAACCATGACCTTCTCGATCGTAAGATCATGAGAAATGACAACCTTGCCGAGTCCCAATACCTTAGAGGACGAGGCGTCACCCCACTCGACGTTGGTGGGCACGGATGGAATCTTTTTCACATCCACCATCAAGTCCTTACTTCCGGTTATATGATTAGTAGCTCCACTATCGAGCAACCATGATCCCCCACCAGAAGCAAACACCTACAAGAGATCAATGCTTGGTTTTAGGTACCCATTTTGTAATGGGTCCTTTGATGTTAGTAACAAGGGTCTTAGGAACCCAAATAGACCATTCAATGTACTCATAAGGAGAACCAACAAATTTGTCATAAACATGCCCATCACTAGCACGGCACAACACATAAGAAGGGTTAAAGTCACCGGCTTTGTTGGGAAGGGAAGCGTTGCCCTTCTTGGCATCACTACCCCTCACAGTGTTCTTCTCCTTCTCCTTAGTAGCACCCTCTCCCTCCTTCACAAAGGTTTGCTTGAGAGGAGGAGGTCGTTTGGCCTTGTCATTCTTCTTATTGTTCTTGGACTTGGGCACGTATCCAATCCCTTCTTTGGCCACAACTTCCTTTTGGTTGCTCAAAAGGTCGTTGAGGTTCTTCTCGCCTTGTATGTAAGACACAAGACCTTTCTCAAGTTGCTCCTTCAAATTAGTGTTCTCCTCAACAAGATGCACATGCTCACAACATGGGTTAGTAGCATTTGCATTATCAATTAACATCATATGAGGAAAAGTGGCTTTCTCCTTGGTTAGCTTTACTTGAAGTTGATCATGAGACTCTTTGAGGCTAGCATGAGCACCCTTCAAGACCTTGTGAGTCTTGTCAAGTAAGTCAAACTCCTCTTTGAGTCTAGCAAGATCAACCCCAATCTTGGCCTTCTCGGAGTTTAGCACACGAGAAACAACAAGAGCATGATCAAAATCTTTCTTTAACTTAGCGTGATCAATGTTGTGTGACTCCTCAAGAGCCAAACGAAGACCACGCTCTTCCTCAAGAGCATTGGAAAGATCCGAAATCACATTGGCATAGTCACGACTATGCCCCTCCATCTCGGAGATAGTATCTTCGTGAGCCTCGATCATGTCATTGGCTTCACCAAGTTGTTCCAAGAGAGCAACGAAGTGCTTCTTGGATTTACCCTTGAGTTTACCCATAAAGGACTCAAACTCAATCTCCTCCACATTAGATCCCTCATATTCATCAATGCAATCCGTCAAAGAAGGATTATTAATGATGGTAGTTTTGATGTTGGGGGTTACCTTGTTGGTGGCTTTAGCCATGAGGCACCTGGTGGTGATGTTTTCATTGGGTGAGTCAAAGAGTGACACCCGTGGAGTTGTCGCAATGGCAACGGAGGCCTTGGCAACCGACTCATCATCTTCTTCATCATCATCATCCTCATTGTACTTTTCTTATACCACCAACGCCTTGGGAGGAGTCTTCTTGGTGAAGTTACTCTTGTTGGGGAAAGACTTGGCTTTGTCCTTTCGAATGAGCTTGCCACCATTGTCTTCCCTCTTCTCATAAGGGCATTCCGCAACGAAATGGCTCACATTGCCACAATTATAGCAAGTCCTCATACGTTGCTTGACCTTCGCGCCACTTGAGTTGTTCTTGTTGAAGTTGGGCGTTGAGTTCTTCTTGCTCCAAAATTGCCTTGAAGCAAGAGCCATGTCTTCATGATAGGCATACTTTGTATCTTCGGGGTTGCTCTCCTCTTCTTCCTCTTCATCCTCTTCTTCCACCCTAACCTTCGCTTTTAATGCAAGGTTGGGCTTCTTTGCTCTTTGAGAATGTAGCACCGCATTGTCGGCGGTTTTGTCCAAGATGCTCATAGCCACAAACTCATCCAACACTTCACTTGAGGACAAGGTGTGGAAGTCCGGCCTTTGACGAATAACGGAGGACATGGCCTTGTGGTAAGGCATCATTGCCTTGAGGAATTTACGCTTGATCCAATTGTCATTTGTATCCTTGCTCCCATGATCTCAGAGTGATACTGCAAGTTTGGTTACTCTTTGATAAAGCTCACGAGGTTCTTCATCTTCTTTCATTGCAAACTCATCGGCTTCATCTTGCACCACTTCATAGTTGGAGCGTTGAATGCTTGAGCTTCCCCTGTAGAGGAAAACAACTTTGTGCCATGCATCTTTGGCCATGGAGAAGGGCCGGAGGTGAGGAAGATCTTCAGGTGGAATTGCATCTTAGATGATGAAGAGAGCATTCTCATTGAATTCATTATCCGCGGCTTCTCTAGGAGTGAAGTTGCTTCGGTCATGCGGATAGAAACCTTCTTCAATGATTCTCCAAAGATTAGTATTCACATGATTTAAATGACGCTTGAAACGATAGACCCAAGAATCAAAGTCCTCATTTTTCACAATCTTCGGGGGAGGATCGACATGATTCAGATGAGTGGAAGGAATCGGTCCACCATAAACAAGTGGAGGTTCCACATGGGCAAAGATGTCGGTGCCCATTTTACCACTAGAAGAAGGAGACTTTTCACTCGTAGCTTCCCCCTTGTCGGAGTTAGCATCCGTCACCATGTTAGTGGGATCACTCACTTTCAACGGTGCGGTGGATAGTTTAAGCCCTTCTATGAATTTATTAAACATGCTTTCAACCTCGGTCGTCATGGAGGTTTTCAATGTTTCCAAAGCCACATTGAATTCCTCACGAGAGACCGTGATTCCCCCATCGCCCGTAGACGAGATCGGATTCACACCGGAGTGCTCCTCCACACCGTCTACGGTGTCAACCATACTCTTCGGACGGCAAAGTCCTTAGTAAAGAGACGTGGCTCTGATACCAATTGAAAGGATCGATATAGTTGACTAGAGGGAGGGTGAATAGGCAACTAACAAGTTTTAGCTTTTCTTTACCAAATTAAACTTTGCATCAAAGTAGGTTGTCTAGATGTGCAACTAGGTGAGCAACCTATATGATGCAACAACAACAAGCACACAAGCAAGCGAGGGAAATAACACAAAAAGCTTGCACAAGTAAAGGTACGAGATAACCAAGAGTGGAGTCGATGAAGACGAGGATGTGTTACCGGAGTTCCTTCCTTTTGAGGGGAAGTACGTCTCCGTTGGAGCGGTGTGGAGGCACAATGCTCCCCAAGAAGCCACTAGGGCCACCGTATTCTCCTCACGCCCTCACACAATGCGAGATGCCGTGATTCCACTATTGGTGCCCTTGGAGGCGGCGACCGGACCTTCACAAACAAGGTTGGGGCAATCTCCACAACTTAATCGGAGGCTCCCAACAACACCACGAAACTTCACCACAATGGAATATGGCTCTACGGTGACCTCAACCGTCTAGGGTGCTCAAACACCCAAGAGTAACAAGATCAGCAAGGGATTAGTGGGGGGAATCGAATTTCTATTGGTGGAAGTGTAGATCGAGGCCTTCTCAACCAATCCCTAGAAAATCAACAAGTTTGATTGGCAAGGGAGAGAGATCGGGCGAAAATAGAGCTTGGAGCAACAATGGAGCTTAGGGTTGGAAGAGGTGGTCAACTCGGAGAAGAAGACACCCCTTATATAGTGGAGAGACAAATCCAACCGTTATCCACTTAACCAGCCCGCGACCTGCGGTACTACCGCGCCAACCAAGCGGTACTACCGCAAGGGCTCACAGTACTACCGCAGCGAGCCGCGGTACTACCGTGGCCATGGCAGGAGCTAGCCCAGGCCTGTAGCAATGAAGTTGGCGCGGTACTGCCGCTCGCGCGGTACTACTGCACCCCCTTGCGGTACTACCGCAAGGCAGGATTGGACCAGCCTGGGAAGGACGCGGACAAATAAATAAACGTCTGTGGCAACTTCCGCTGATTTTCAAACAGTGCAAAAATCCGACACGGTACTACCGCTCAAGGCACGCGGTACTACCGCGCAGGGAGCGGATGTAAAAGATTACATCCGCCCCTACTTCCGCTTATGGTGTTGTGTCGGACCAGGACTCACGGTACTACGACTCCCAAGGAGCGGTACTACCGTGACCACCTGCGGTACTGCCGCTCCGAAGAGCAGTACTACCGCAAGCCCCAGAACAGCAGCACTAGGAATTCTTCTTTTTGGACAAACACGAAGAAACGGAAGATGCTCCAAAGAGGTAAGGGAAAGGCGGTGCAAAGAGGAGAAAACGTGTACGTGACGATTCCACCCAAACCTTTCCAAAGCGGACCCCCTCTTAATAGTACGGCTTTCCTACAACTCAAATCCACCGAAAAAGGAACGTAGAAAAATGCCATCTTCAATCATCTTCGAGGGGCTCCTAACCGTCTTGTGCCTAGTAATGAAATATCTGAAATACTCGAGACACACGATTAGTCTGCAAATGCATTGTCATCAATCACCAAAACACCTTAGGGATAAATATGCCCTTACATTATCATCCCCACCTATTTATGGCATACCTAACTGCATACACTAAACAAGACCTGAACGACTTTTGTCCATGATATTCACAGCAAGATATATTTGGATATGAGAAAGTGGTTGAGGGTTGTGGAGCATATCACTAAGCACTTTGAGAAAGAACCTCATTAAGTAATACCTCATCCCCTCTTAATAGTATTGGCTTTTCCTATGGACTCAATGTGATCTTGGATCACTAAAAATGAAATGTATTGTCTTGTGCTTTGAGCTTGAGCCAATTCTTTTGTTCTTAGCATTTTGAGGGGTCCACTTTCTAATCCATGCCATGCCAATCATTGAGCTTTTCCTGAAATATTTATCTTCAAGTAGCATTAGCTCAATGAGCTATATGTTGTTAGGAATTACCAAAAACCACCCGGGGATAGTTGCACTTTCAACGAAGTACAACCAGCCATTCGTAGTTTAGCATCTACCGCATTTGATGTTGTTAAATCCTATGTGTGTATCTTCTCATCATGGAAATATTATACTGAAGATGAAGGAAAAAGCCAGTTGCAGGTGTTCATCCATGAGTTATGTGTAAGTAATGTTATTCATGTCAATTAATTTACTTTGTCCCATACATTCTACCTCCATGTTGATTATAATACAACAAATGCTCCCATTTTTCTTTGTAGAAAAGGACCGATTTGGAAACTCAGATGAGGTAACCTGTGCTAATCTTCTGCTATATTCAAGAATGCTTTGTGGCAGTATCAGAATTACCTGAAGAAAACATACTTCACTGGCAAGGAAACTCATCAAATTCCCTTACTTTCTCTCGAGAAATATTTATGGGACGGTGACTGGGAAAGCCTTGTTCTGTACTGGTCCCAAGGCAAGAATGTGGTAAGGTCTATGAGATCATTTTTTATTTTGAAATACTATATGCCTACGTCTTACTATACTCTGTTCGTGTAGAACAAGTGCTTAAACCTGAAGAACAATTGTTCTAATTTAATCTTCCATTGATATGGTGCATACTGCTTTGCTCTTGTATCACTGTATTTACTCATACAAACTTATTTTTAAATTGAAGGATCCAATCGAAACTCCAATGGCACAACAGGTATGTTTAAACATGTTTCTTTAATTGGTTTGATCTTCTAAATTGCTCTGTTGATTTCAATTTCAATTGTGTATATAGTTGACTTCTCATATCATGCACATTACTAGCATCACAACAGAGCCAATAGTGTTGTTGTACATGTATACCCGTGGTACCCATCTGAAATCTTGTCGTGCCGTGTAGTTTTCCACACTTGTATTCTTTCAATGTTGCTTTGTCTTGAACTAATATGATTTGAATCGTGTCTATTTTCATTTGGCAAGACAATGTAGTGACCACAACACATAGATATATGTTTGTTTGATGTTTTTATTATGTACTACTTTGCAATAGAAGACTTGGTAGTTTAATCCTGTCCACCTTACTACTGAACTGGTTCACCAAAATGAGTTTCATATACTACATGCTAAACATGTTATGCGTCTGCTTATTTCTTTTTTTAGAATGCTGACAGAATATTGGGGAAGAGTATCTTATTAAGAAATGGTAAAGGAAGTAATGCAGATAAGGTTCGGGATAGTGAGGCATCCTTGTTGGTCTCCAACAAAGCTAATAAGACAACTAAGGAAAACTATCTTGAAGATAATGAGACAACCCCAAAGTCCTATCTTGATGTAGTGTTCGAGTTACTGGTCACTACCACTGGCACAAACTCTTCAAACTCACTGTCTGGATCAGTTTGGTTTCTTGAGTCTCAACTACAAGCTGAAATACATCGATTAGCTATGCTGCGACAAGAAGCAGAAGGACTGAGGAAGTCCCTGGAGAATTCAGATGCATACTTTCTGGTGCAACAACAAGCATTGGAGGATTTTAGCGCCAAACACAAGAAAACTAATAAGCTTGCTAAGCTTATTGCCAGCATGGTGGATACCCGGGATAACGTTTCTTGAGCTCTTCTGAAGTTGTTTCAGTTATGGACTTGTTTTTATGCCGCGTTTATTTGCACCGGTGGCCAATTTAGATGCCCGGTGTATGTAATATGTTGCTTTGTTCCCTATATTTGCACTGGTAGTGAACTTTGATGCCCAGTGGATGTAATATGTCTAATAGCCGTAATAGACCAGCGTAATTTGCTTGCCTATTTATTTCCTTATTTTCTTGTTTATTTGTTTGGTTGTAGTCACTGCAGTTCTTTTTCTGTGGTTTGCTAGTGGCCATAATAAAATATTTTTCAAAACTAGGCCACTATAACCATGGGCAACATACGGACTGTTGTAACCATGGTCCTGCTACCTGCTGTAGTGAGCATGGGCCTCCTACGTGTCGTAGGATCCATGGGCCTCCTACGGGCCATAGGATCCATGGGCCTTCTACGGGTCGTATGATCGACTGGCCAAACATGGGTCGTACTATTCATGAACCAATAACGGACTGCAATATGGACTGTAAACGAGCTAGAGTAGAAATCGTGTGTTTATGGCCCGACCATAACGGGTCGTTAATAGGCCGATATGTATAACAGGCTTAATTCTATCGACATGCATGCATAACAGGTCGTTAATGGGCCATATTTGATGACGCTATGAAAAGAGCCCAATGGATTGACGGGCCACAAACGGGCCGACTGTAACCACAAGTTGGATTTGGCCCACAAGCGGAACAGGCCAGCAACAGACCATAAGTAATCGAATGCTGGAAATGAACCCAAGAATAAATGGGCCCTTAGAAGGCCGAAAGATAACACGAGTTGGAAACAGCCCGATGGAATAATGGGCCATTAATGGGTATAAAGCGATACACTATTCATTATGGGCCAGTTTCACCACAGGCCGTTAATGGGCCCAGAGTTACAAAGGGCCTCATATGGGCCGAAAGACGTCATGGGTCATACATGGGCCGGAAGTTACAGCAGGCTGGAATCATATTGGATGGCCAAGATGATGCTACTGGGCCTAATTTGGATAGTCCATAACGGGCCGTGAGTTAGCAGGCTATAAATGGGCTATATGCGAATAGGTCGTTAACAGGCTTTTCATGGGCCGACCCGCTTCCTTTTAACCAAGTCAAATGGGTCAGCCTTTTTACCTGAATGGGCCACTGTTGGGCCGAGCCACATGTCGGCGTATCATAGGCGTGTCCCGTCTATTCGCTGGATGACATCTGTCCCAACGCGGAGCTGACACGTAGTCCCTTCAGCGAATGGGAATTTTACACATGGAAAATCTCCATTGGTTCGGGCTGTTAATAGGTTATCGAATCCAAACCGGAACCCGATAGCTTAACGGCGACCCATTACGGTGGATGCCACATGTCGGTTACCCTTGACGAAAACACTTCCATGACGTGTCATTTATCATCATGGAAGTGGACACTTCTGTGATGATAATTTTGGTATTCTCATGGAACACTTCTATGACAGCACATGTATGACTATCTTGATTCTGTCATAAAATCGTCATGGATATACATACATGACAGAAAACAAGACCTACTATGACAAACATGTATCATCACGGAAGTGTTTTTTTGTAGTGCAAACTCATAAACTCAATGGCCCAGGCACATAATTTTGTGCGTTTTGTGTTGGACGCGAGGACTTGAACCACTTTCTCTTTAAATGTGACTTAGTAATCCAGCTCTGGTGTTGTATTCGGTAGTGGTCGTATGTGACGTGGGCACCTAATTCCTTCGCCGAGCTTCGCCTTCTGACTAGGTCCTTGTCGGCGCAATATAGGCACTTATTTTGATTTGGTTTCTCTGCTATGTGTTGGGTTTTATGTACTATTAGGCACAAGTTCACTATTGATCATTCTTTTCCTAACAAGCCTGTTGATTGTCTATTAAAATTATTATTGTTTTTACAACAATGGAAATCATTGACTAAGGATTGTGACAAGGAGGCTACGTAGTTGCTGATCTCGCGTGTTCGGGCTATGGCGTTAACTCTTTCTCAATAGTATCAAGCTTCTCCGACTTAGGATCATGTTGGTGCTTTACCTAGGTTGTTACTTTTGTGCGTAGGTAGTTAGCCTGCATGTTCCTCCTGGATGGAGGGCGTTTGGTCATATTGGTGATTATTGCCTATGGGCTTTATTTGTAAAGTCGGGCGTAGTCCTTCTCTCGAATTTTCTTTTATAGTTTTTGGTGAGATTCAAAGCCAAGAAATCTGACAATTCATGCATCGGCAGAGGGATTGCAAGGATTCTTTGAGGAAAAATCAAATGAAATGAGGTAGTCGATTATATAGTAAAATCTCTATATTAATCAGATTTAAGACGTCCTTTAGATATCTTTATTAAAAAAAGAATTCCTGGCGAACCAATCCAGCTACTCGACTATCTCCTCGGCTGCTTGCAAACTTAGAAAATGTGAGATATATATCCTAAGCATCGCGGGGATTTTTTTCTTCTGAAATACGCACGAGTGCACATATCATTCATTAAAGGAGTGGGAGAGAATTCCAAGTCCGCAATTTACATAACTTGGCACAACACAAACACGGCCAACCCACAATAGCATCCACACTACACCCATACCATACCAGACTACTCACTCTAAACCCGCCTCAATAGCACCGCAAAAAACCCGTCGGGGTCACCCTTGAGAAGACCGGCCTGCCTCCAAATCTTACCTTCTGTGTTGATCCACTCAATGACATGATTTGTGGACGGCGAGGCTCCATCAAACACGATGCCATTGCGGTGTTTCCATAGCTCCCATAATCCAAGAATGCAAATGGCCCGGGTGGTTCGCCTGTTTGCATGCGCCAACTCTGTCCAGATGCACTGCTCCTTCAGCGGTCCGTCGATCCTTGGAGCCAAATCTGGTATGTCGGTCGCCATATGCACCAAATGCCAAACTTCCCGGGTGAAAACGCAACTTACCAAGATATGGTCCAGGGTCTCTCCATGCTGGTCACAAAATGGGCATGTATCTTGATGCAGAAGGCCACGACGAGCCAACCGATCTAATGTCCAACAGCGGTCTTTGATAGCGAGCCATGCAAAGAACCTACGATGCAGCGGTGCCTTTGATGTCCACGTGAACAAAGTTGTCGCCATGACCGCATACGTTGATTGTGCCGAGAAGGCGTCGTTCTTTTCCCAAGACCAACCGATGTAGTCTTTGTTGTTCGTGTCCAAAGTCATGTCATGTATACGTTGCCAAAGATCCATGAACTGCTGCAGCTCGACAACAGAAAGATCAAGGCCGATACTCCCAACCCAGGCGCCATTGATCAAGGTCGTCCCAACTGTCATCGAAACTTTGATTCTCCTTGAAACTCTGGCAGAGATGGAAGGTGCGAGTTCGACAACTCGGAAACCGTCAAGCTGCTGATCTTCCCAAAATAATGTCGCATTACCATTCCCAAATCTTGCCCTGGTGGCTGCCTGAAACAATGCCAGGGACTCGGGAAGCACCTTAACGACAAAACCCGCCCATGGTCTAGAACGGTCTGACCTCTGGAGCCACGGCCAACGTGCCTGGAGCACTAAGTTCAGCCAACGCAGGTTGGGGATGCCCAAGCCACCTTGCAGTTTCCGCCTCTGCTTTACCACACCAAAGGAAACCATGACAAATTTTGGTCATGGTCGTCAATGTCCTCGCCGGTAGATCCAAAGCAAGCATTGCATGGATCGGAATCGCAAAGAGGACGGAATTGATCAGGAGGAGTCGTCCACTCATCGGCAACATTGCCGACCTCCACTCAGGCAAGCACCCGGCGAGTTGATCTACTAAACCTTGAATCTGTCCAGCCGATTGCTTTCTCAGGGTCATGGGTATGCCCAAATACTTGCAGGGGAAGGAAGATCCCTCATAGCCAAGGGAGGCACAAACAACCGCCATATGTTCTTGGGAGCATCTGATGGGGATTGCGGCGCTCTTCATCATGTTTACTGTAAGCCTAGAGGAGTGGCCAAACAACTGTAGTATGGCTATGTAATTCTGTACTTGCTGCCCCGGCAACCCTTTGAGTAATATATTCAGGTGGGGGAGCTTCACACATCTCAGTTTCCAAAAGACAATAACATCATGAGCAAACATGAAGGCTCTCACCTGCATGCCGGAGCGTGCCAGAGGTGTGAATAACCCTCTCGCAGTGGCCAGTTTAAGAATTTGCTATCCGCCTCATGATGAAAATAAAGCCATCATCATCTTCTTTTTTACAGTGAGCACCAGAGAATATCCTTATCGGCCCATTGCTTGAAAAAAAATAATCTTATCATCCCCACCCGTGTACGCCGTACCTAACTGCATACACTAAACAAGACCTGAACGACTTTGTCCATGATATTCATAGCAAGATATACTAGCTGGCGTGCTGCCCACCCGGCAAGAACAGAAAAAAAGTTCAATGCTCACCATTTTTAATTGCACTCCAAGTTTGAAACGAGGCGAATATTCTTTTCCTTGCCTTTCAAGGGCACACACGTCACATCTGCCAACGTCCAGACGACATGGCGAACACCTTGCTAGACTAAAGCTAAAGCAGGCAAGGCAAGTTGGACTGATTCCAGGTAAGACATGTGTTGAACCTTTTTTTTGGTGTTGAAACATTTTTTTGCGTAGATTTTGGTGTTGGACCTTTGGGATGACAAAATGGGTTGATCTCAGGACCTGTACCAGGTATTTCCGTCGGCTAGTTGAAATTTCCAGTGGGCCTCCGCGAATAGGCAAAGTGTGCAACCACGGCTCCATTTGGTAATGGTTTGGCTGTTTGCTTATTTTAACCAGTTTGCAGATAAACCTATCTTCTGTTCTGCAGCTTATGAGATGAAACTTACATTCCCAATTGATATTACTCCCTCTGTAAACTAATACGAGTATAAGCAGGAGGGAGCATCCTTTATAAAAAAGAAGAAGATGAAATTAATGGTACAACGGGTACTCAAACAGGCTTTAAGAAAAATGTTTTTCTCAAATTCTCGTGCGCACTAGCTTATAATAAGCACGATGCAACACGATTCAGCAATTGCAGTTTGTGCCATGTTGTTGATAGAATACTCTATGTTGTAGATCATTTTCCCCATCCGCCGGGTCAAATAGTTTATTAATTGTGCACTGAAGACCAAGGTAATCTTGATAGCAAATAACCTCTGAAACCCGATTACTCTTATTTTACGGTTGTCCGGTGCAGTTGTACTCGATTTGTATAAAACATAGTAACAAGGGTGATGTAGTATTAGATACTTAGAGAAACACATACCGAACATAAATTGCTAACAACATTACTAAGATGATTAATTAGTTTATTTGATGTTCAGAGTTATTCCGTTTGGCCGATCCGAGCCGATCCGAAAATTACGCTGGCCCCGCGTCGCTCTTCCTGGGCAACACGGGCAGAGCCGCCGTACCCCAGCCTAATCTTCCTTCTCCTCCCATCTATCCATCCCGCTGTCGCCCGAGGACGCCACCGGCGAAGCTAGTGCGGCTGATGGCTGCGGCGGGGACTCTGCTTGTGGTTGTTCTTCTCGATGTCATGAGGACCATGCAAAGAGATCGAATCAATCAAGCCAGATTCACTTCTACGTACGTCCACTCAGGACGTGCATATGTTGTTAGGCTGCAAATCAATCAAGTTGCCTGTGTGGTTGGTTGAGGCTGGCTTTGCAAATATCATGTGAGTTCTCAAAAATGGCAGCGGCTTTGGGCGGTGCTCCATGAATTGGGAGCTGTCTAGCTGTTGGTTGTCTGCCAGCTACTTGTGTGCAGAGGATGGGTGGGCCTCTCTGCGCCGCTCTTACGCCTCTCAATCCGGCCAGACTCCGTGCTTCTTCGGATGCAAATTGGGTGGATCGGGCTCCGTCTCATGCTGGGATGCGGAGGCTGTTGATGGCGTGGTTGATCTAACACGCTGCTGCCTGTTGGGCCCCAC
The DNA here is from genome assembly GCF_003073215.2 of Triticum urartu. NCBI lineage: Eukaryota > Viridiplantae > Streptophyta > Magnoliopsida > Poales > Poaceae > Triticum > Triticum urartu. Next base: position 619,243,506 of record NC_053023.1, read on the forward strand.
TGACGGCTGAATCATCTCATCCAAGCGGCGGCCTCGTTGTTGATTACAGTGACCACTGAAAGGTCTTCGTGAGGGTTTCTCCCTCTAGATCCGGTGTTTTGACTTAGGCGAAGTGATGCAAACTATGGACAATGATTCGACGCAGAGGGATGGTGGTGTAGCAGCGGCGATCACACATCGCAAGTAGCTGCTGGGATCGCGGAAAAGTGATGGCGACAACACGTGAGTGACTTGATGGTGGTGCTACTCGAGCACCGAGTCTCGAGCTCCGGGGTGAAGCCTAGGTGACCAGGGTTGGTTATGCCTGGCAATGGCGATGTTTTTACGTTGTTACCTTGTTAAAGGTATTGCTCGGATATGCTCAGACTAGTCCTTTAGGGTGAAAACCTAAATCCTGACCTTGTGTGGTTGGATTCGGTGATGGCAGCAATTGATCGTTGCTCCCTTTCTGAAGGCGTTGCTGTTGAAGAACCTCATCATTCATGTGGTGTCATGACATGGTTGGTGCAGATATGATCATTAATGCAGTTTGCTGATTGGATCTAATCGCTTTGTTTTTTTTTCCCTTGCTTACGCATATCTTTGGTCTTATATGACTTTGCTATTTGCTGGCAGGTTTTTGTGTGCGTGCGTTAGTGTTGGTTGTGTGCATCCTAATTATGCAGAGGCTGGGTGTGCTCATTGTGTTTGTATCCTCTTGATGCTTCATTTTGAGCCAATAAAATTCACCCTTTATCGAGTTTATTTGATGTCCTCACATTATATAGGTATGACCTCATGTCGTCCTTTCACCTATAGTTAGTGGAGGAGTCATAAATCAAAGTTTTAGTTTATAAGGAAGTCTGGATCGAAAACCTAAACAACCCTAGGGACACACACACATCCTGCAGAGACAAGTATACAAGAAGGAAAACATCAAGACATAGTTACAACACAACACAACACAAAGAACGACCTCTTAAACATCAGATAGGTGCAGGTGATTGTTTGATGCAACATAAGTTACGTCATAACCACATAGAGGGCGCCACTAGAAACATAGGTGAGGCTGCCGAGATGGCACAACATGCTAGAAGACAGCAAAGAGGCGGACTTTAAAGGATACATGAGAGTTCCACCAAGACAACACAGGAACCACCGGCTGGGGCAAACCACGAGTAGTCACATCAAAGAGCTGTGCCACTACCAACACTGTGACATCCAACACTCACACGAAGGGTGGGCATTACCCAGGACAGAGTGAAAAGAAGACGAGAAAGGCTCTGCCTCATCGAGCACGCACAAAAGAAGCACAGTTTTGTCGTCGGAAGGTGGTCATTGAAATGGGAGTGATGAAAAAGAGCGATGATGATGAAGTGTCATGATCATAGAGAATGCCGCTAATGAAATTATCTCTATCGGGGGTGGTCTTTGCCCAAGTGAAGTATAAATGAAGGCCACTACACAACAAACAGAGAGACGACGACAGGGGCTACGACAAGGAAGTGAGTAGTGGTGGCGGTGGTCTCGAGCGGTTCCCTTTACTGGAAACCTTTTAATTGTTTGCACCTCGTCAATTTTTCTACCTTTTTCATCACATTGCAAAATGGTGTGCTGCCACGGTGTTGCAACAGTCTGGCTCAATAATGGCATACTATTCATACAAGCAGCGTGCGCGAGACATGCGCGGGAGGGGGCGGGGACCCTAGTCGTGTAATGAGAGTACTGCTACACGACAAAGAAGAATGACGACCTGTAAGAGGAAACGAGCAATTATGGTAACAATGAGTTCCAACGTTGAAGCAGCAGTTGCGCTAAAAATCACACGTCAAAGATATTTATGGCAAGGAGGGTATTGCTCAACCCTCCATCTTATGCCCAATAAACAAAGTGGATCGTAATACCAACCTAAAATTGACTCATTAGCGGCGATGCCTTCAAATCGTCAATACTTGCACGCGCTCTCATCAAATTCCCCACCCCCCTACGCAATAGGCTCGAGCCGATGAAGAGTGCAAAGAACAAAGTTATTTCTTTTTCGAACAAATGGCAAAGAGATTATTGACTCAAGATCCATATTTCTATCTATGTGTGATTATACAACGCCTAGACCCTGGGTATTTTCGGATAACAAACGAGTACCAGTGTACAAAGTTCTTGTCTTTACCATCCATCTGACACAATACAATAATTTCTGATGCAGTCAGAATCTGCACACCCTCCATCTACCATCAAATCACCCAGTCGTGCCAGCCACCGATTTGAACCATCAGAAAACTCCACTCCTCCAGTCCTCCTCCTCCCCAGCTAGACGGACTTTTCCTCTCCACCCTCCTGTGCCTTTCCTCTTCCTCCCCGATCCCTTCCTCCGCCACGCTGCTCTCATGCTCTGCCCTACCCAATCTCCCCTATAGTCCACCACCGCTGTGCTCCCCCAACAACCCCGCCGCTGACGCGCGTCGCCGCCATCGCCGCCCCCGCTCCTACTTCACCGCGTAGCTGCCGTCTCCGCCCCGTCCGCAATCCCGGACACTGGTTTTTGAGGTACGAGCTTTTGGTCATTCGGTGATTACTTGACCCGAACTGATCCTGTAAATTTTTCGCGTGCCGGTGCGCACCCTCCAAACAATCTAGATCCGCCCCGTCGTGCTCCCCATATCTCTGTATCAAACCACGAATTCGAGACCTGGAAATGCGTTGTAGCACATGTGGTTGTGGAGATCTGAATTTGTACGGCTATAGGAGTTGAATTGTTTGAAGTCTCACAAAAAGGTATTCTAGGGTACTAGACAGTTTAGCGGATATTAGGCATAATATATCATCACTTCAGATATTCCAGCAGTACTAGTGAGGAGCTGCCCTTTTGTGGCTATCAGTCTTCGGGGGATGAAGCTCATATGTGCTCGTTTGCCCTGAACACATGCTTTTGAAACATGGGAAGCAATGAGCAGTTACCAGCTATATATATGCATCTTACTTATATTTGTGCTGTTTCTCTTTTGTCGCAGATTATTTAATTATGCCAATCCTTTCACAGGGCAACTGGGGTCATCATGTGCCATACTCTTCTTAAGCTGTATCAAACCCCTTACCCGTTCCGATGCTCTTAAGGTCCTGCTTAAAACAAAGAGATGGACGCAACTGATCTAGAGAATCCAACATCCAGAAACTCATCTCAGAAATCCAGCCGCCGTTCCAGTAGCCGGCGTTCTCAAAAGTCAGCTGGGCAACAATCTTCCCCCACTGTATTTCCAGAGAAAAGAGGCAAATCTAGATCTTTGAGGCAAAAGCATGTGGCTGTTGACAATAAAGATGCCAAAAAGGGTAAAAACCATGAGCGTAGAACTGATACGGTGGATGAGAGGTCCAATTTTGTAGGTTTCGAAGTCTATTCTGGCAAACTGTTTTATGACAGGAAAAATAAAAGTATAGGGGCGGATGGTCATCTGTCATCAAACAAGAAAGCTGATACAACTGATGCAAGACTCACAAGTAAAGCCCTTATATGGGGTTCTACTGTACTCAGCCTTGAGGATGTCATCTCTGTAAGTTTCAGAGACCAAGATGCACTTCAATTGTTATTTGGCCCAGTTGACAATCCCGTGATTTTGTGTGACGTGTTTGTATCTTCGCAGGTATCTTATAATTCTGGCCTCCAACATTTTACTTTACATGCATATCCTGCTAAGAACTCTCTATTTGGAAAGGCACATAGAGCTCGGAAGGACTTCCGGTTTATGGCCTCTACACTAGACGAGGCCATTTTGTGGGTAACATGCTTTGCAGAACAAAACATATACATTAATGTACTGCCTCATCCTGCAACATCCAGTATTAAGCAAGACACAGATGCCCCCCTTGGTGGGGTTCTATTTGATTACCCGCCAATCAAATGCAGAACTCCGCAGAGAATACTTGTTATATTGAACCCTCGTTCTGGACATGGTCGATCAATTAAAGTTTTCCATGAAAAAGCAGAACCTATATTTAAGGTAACTTTTGATGGTTTCAATGTAAAACTTCTACCTTTTGCACTGCTTTTAAAAGCAATATTCGAAGCGACTGTATATATCTGTCTGGTGATAAACTTGCTTCATGAAACCTCTATTGACCATTTGGTCTTCAGCCTTGTGGAAATCTCATGAAGAAGATGATAGTACTCTCGTCTGTTGTTTCTTAAGTTATACTGTTATGTTCTTGGCCTTTTAGTGTATTTGATATTTAACTTTGACCCTTACTATTCATAGGTTTATATGATAAATTATAATAATATGATAATACTTTAACAAAAAATTTACTGATGTACTACCTCTGTAAACTTTTATAAGATAATCGGGGTAGTCTTAAAACATATTGGTGGTTAGGTTTATATTGGAATCAGTGACCTAAAACGTCTTATAAAAGTTTACAGAGGGAGTAATTTTCATATAGATATTGGGGTAGTCTTAAACATATTTGTGGTTAAGTTTGAGTACACAAATTTTAAAATAACAGGAAAGCAGGGAGTATTTCAGCTTCTTATTAATTTCAACCTGTAATAGTAAAGGTGGAAAATAAGGAATACAGTAATTGAACAGGAACAAATAGCTCTGTTAAATTCCACAGGGAAAATGTTTCGGCAATATGATTAGCATTTTAATTCCTCTCCCGTGGCAGCATGAAATCGACTGTTGTAATCTTGTAGAACTCACATGAGTTATTCACTTTGAAATGAGCTAACTTGGGTACTTCTGATCTCGTTTTCTGTAGATTATTTAGAAGATAGTTGCATAAGCTGAAATTTCTAAGCTCCTGTTTATGATGAATATTGGCGATTTGATGCGCTGATTTATGGATTCTTCCTATCATATATAAATATTAGGCCCTCTTATTCTTAACTATGTAAGTTTTATATTGTTTACCTCCAGCAACTAATCCCCTGTGATCTGGTGTAGCTTGCAGGTTTTCACATGGAAGTAGTTAAAACTACTCACGCTGGTCATGCGAAGTCTCTCGCGTCTACTTTTGATTTTGGCGCATTCCCTGATGGTATAAACTTTACGCATGTTTTTAAGTAGTTTAGGTAAGGCCAATATAGAGGCAACCATTGCAGCTGGTCTAATTAATGCCTTGATTTTTTTATTCTATCTTTGTAGGGATTGTCTGTGTTGGCGGTGATGGAATAGTAAATGAGGTTTGCACATAATATTCATATCACTATTTTATATGTGTAGTCATGCAGTGACTTAAATGTTAGCTGAACATTGATAATTTTGCAGGTGTTCAACGGTCTTCTCACCAGAAGCGATAGAACAGAAGCTGTGTCAATTCCAGTTGGAATAATCCCAGCAGGATCGGACAACTCACTTATTTGGACTGTTCTGGGAGTTAAGGATCCTATTTCTGCTTCATTGTTGATTGTTAAGGTATGCCAAATTTATCACAACTTCTTACATGAAGAACGGAATTTCAGCTTATGTTCTCACTTTCACCTTTTACAAAATTAGTTTATCACTTTTAAACTTTTCTCACAAGAACTATCCCTTGGTAACAGGGTGGCTTTACAACCCTAGACATATTGGCTGTTGAGTGGCTCCAATCCGGGCTAATACATTTCGGCACAACTGTTTCATACTATGGTTTTGTTAGTGATGGTAAGTTGGTAACTGCAAATGTGCTTTCACATTTATTTTGTTTCACTATTTATCACGTTTCTTCTGATATACTCCTCCACAGTTCCCTAAAACTTGTTGTTGGACATTTGCAAAGTCAAACTTTAGAAACTCTGCCTACCAACATCTCTAAAGATTTAGATTGATACTTGAAAATCCTATGCGGAAATTTATCTTGATAATTACTTCCATGATATACAGTTTCGTTGGGTTTTATACATAGATTGCAATTGATATTAATTGTCAAAGTTACATTTTGGAGACCATGTCAATGTCTAATGTCTAAAACAACAAGAGTAATACTGTATGACATACTTTCTCTGTCTGTAAAAATAAATGACAATCATACAACAAACTTTTCTAATTTTGACTACTATACATAGACAAATATTTAGATTGGTAAGGAGAAAATAGTACCTTAGAATTTTCATGAAAACGTTTTCATAATATAAAATTTCATAATTTTATACTAACATGCACCTATAAAATTTCATAGTTTTATACAAACATGCATATTGATAACCATGTCAATGTCTAAAATGGCATCTTACGAACTGCATGAGTATATAATGATTCCACAGATAGTCAAACATGGATCTGATTCTGATTTTTTTAATATCAGTAATAAGTATTTTTAGTAGCTGTTTTTTGTAGTGCATTTTTAATTTCGAGGACTTCGTCAACAGTAACAGCATATGATAACCCACTTTTAATTTGCTTTTTGTAAGTTTGCATTCGATCTGAAGTTCCCTGAGTAAATGATGTAGTTTTGTCCTCGTAAGTCTATTCTTAATGAGTTTCAAGATCTGCGTATGGTTCTTAATTACTAATTTACTAATGTACCCTTATCAGCCATAACTGCAAACATAGAAATTTAGTTTATTTGTCTACTATCAAGTATTTGCAGAAGTGCAGCATGGCATAGCACTGAAAAAGTTTACTGAGCTGAAAAACTATTTCAACTTTGCTGCAGTCCTGGAACTTTCCGAGAAATACCAGAAGAGATTTGGCCCTCTTCGATATTTTGTGGCTGGAGTACTCAAATTTTTGTGTCTACCAAGTTACTTCTATGAGTTAGAATATCTTCCTTTGTCCAAGGACATGTCCGGGCATGGAAAAGGTACAGGACAAGACAAAGTTGAATTGTCTGATGTCTATACAGATGTAATGCGCAGTCGATCAAAAAGAGAAGGATTTCCACGAGCTTCCAGTTTTTCAAGTATTGACTCTATCATGACTCCAAGTAGGATGTCTCTTGGGGACTTTGACACATCAGGTGGTACAGCGGCAAGCAGTGAACCGTCAGAGTATGTTCGTGGTCTTGATCCAAAAGCAAAACGGCAATCTATGGGCAGAAGCAACATTGTTTCGGAACCAGAAGAAGTCCTACGCCCTCAACAGCATCATGCATCATACTGGCCAAGAACGAGGTCCAAAACAAGGACCGATAGAAATTCAGTTGGTGTCACAGCTTCTAATGACACACGGTTATCTTGGGCAGCCCCTTCAATGCATGATAAGGAGGACATTTCCTCGACAATATCAGATCCAGGACCTATTTGGGACAATGAACCAAAGTGGGACACTGGGCCAAGATGGGACACAGAGCCAACTTGGGAGCCTGACCACCCTATCGAACTTCCTGAACCACCAGAAGATATAGAAATCGGAACATCTATGGAACTTGTGCCGAATTTGGATGAGAAATGGGTTGTCAGGAAGGGGCACTTTCTTGGTGTCCTAGTATGTAACCACTCATGCAAAACAGTTCAAAGTTCCCAGATTGTCGCGCCAAATGCGAGCCATGATGACAACAGTCTGGACTTACTTTTAGTTGGCGGAAGGGGGAGATGGAAGCTGTTGAGATTTTTCATACTACTGCAATTTGGTCGCCACCTTTCTTTACCATATGTGGAATATGTGAAGGTATCATGCCACTTCTGTCCTTGCTCAAGTTATTTTTCTGCCATGTTCCATTTGTGCTTTTTGAAGAGCTTCCATTTGACGTCGGGGGTGGGGTGGGGTTCATTTTTGTCAGAAATATTACTTCCTTTTACACAGTATAATTGTTTGCTTCTAGTAACAACACTGACTCGGTCTTAACTGCTGGTCCGACATTGACAGGTGAAATCAGTCAAGGTTAAACCTGGTGCAAACACCCACAATGGCTGTGGGATAGACGGGGAGCTCTGCCGCGTCAAGGGGCAGGTAGTCTGCTCCATGCTACCGGAGCAGTGCAGGCTTATTGGCCGGCAATGTAAACAGCCTATTTAAGCACCACGAGTCTGCTGAGCTTCACGAGTTTTTGAGGCGCTGTATGATCTGTTGTCACTTGTAACAGTTGATTTTGAGTTGTCTATATTATCGTTTACTTGCCAATGAGGGTGCGGGTGACTGGTTGGTCAGACAATGTTGTGACGGTTCTGTATATTTGAGTGATTATAGAGGGGATACCTCAGTTCTTTTTATCTGATCTGATCTTATTTTTGTTGACATCTACTAATGCTGCGTTTTCCCTTTCGACGATAGAGGAGTTTGTTGACGGCAGCTTGTGAATTGCCTGCCCATGACTAGGATATATAAAGCCAGTTCCTATGTACAGTATATATAATCCCCTAATGCTTTGCAGAACAACTTCACATCATTTGCCAACATTATTCAGATGCAGAGGTTTTCGAGACCAAAACAGGTTCAGATTTTAGTCATCGTGTGTACCATCCTTGACTGCTAATCAAAACATGTTGCTTGCATGTTTGTCGCTCTGATTAGTCTTGGACATGAGCTCACCCGGGAACAGCTGTAGTGGTACCATTGGATGGGAAGCCAAAGCCTAAGAAAAAACATCCGACTAACGTGTGAAATTGTGACGGTTTTTCAGAGGCCTGACAGCAAACTCGTGTGCGGATATGGTTCTCTAATACGCAACGGCTCCCTGATTGGAGAAGGTGCGCCGTGGTCGGGGGTCAAACTTAAAAAGATTCAATAAGAGGGGATGCCGCAAGCAATCTGGTAGGGCCTACTAATCAACTACGACAAAACTTACAAAAATTGCGCTGATTAGTGCGATTTAGCGCAACGCAAAGTGGTATCGCTTTGCAGAATAACTTAGCCTGACCACTACTGCTGCTTAGCAAAGGTGCTTTCCTTCTCCATTTGGTTGGACTGTCTTGCTTTTGAAGTAAATATAAACTAAGAAAAGGATCTCGTGTTAAGTAGTATATCATACTTGATTTTGCCACGTGCATTATCAGGATCTCGTGTTAGGCCCCCGGAAAACATGAACCGGAAGAAACAGAATCAGATGAAAACTCGTGACAGACATCAACATGGCATGTACAGTGGTTGTTAAGACGGTGTTATCTTAAACCTTGCATGTAATTTAGAGATAACAATAAAAAGATGTCTACAATGAATTATCTCCTTTTATAATTTCTCTCTCTTCACCTTAGCATTTATCCTATGTGATACTTTTAAGATAGTATTATTGTACGTGCCCTCACTTCCTGGCTCATGACAAGTAGTAGAAACAAATACCGCAAGAACATGTAGATTTCAGACTCAAATTGCCTACGGATAGGATCGTTCATCCCTTCACGTGACTGATCTTAAAGAGGGTAGGCAGATACAGGCGCACAGTACTAGCATACATACACAAACGAAAAAGGAGGTAGGTAGGCAGCAGATTGAGCCGGCGCACAGTACCATGCATGCATACACGAACGAAAATGAAACACGGACGGGTCGAACTCCTTCCCGCGCCCCCGTCTCGATCCCCAGGACCAGCGGAATTTAAATCGTAGCACACCAGATGGCGCCATGAACCCCCACGAGGCACGAGCTCGGGAGGAAGGGAAGGCGTGCGCGACTGTGGCCACGCGGCCAAGCTTTCCATCTCTCCACAGAAACTGGCGCGACGCCGACGCGCGCACCAGCCACGGGTAGCGCGCGACGCCGACCCGCCTCGCCACTCGCGCGGCGCCGCGTGTGCCGCCCCCGCCCGGCGCCCACTCGCGCGCGTACGTGTGGCTGCCTCTGTCCGGCCGGCCGTCGACGTCCGCGGTGGCCCCGCCGCCGCCGCGCGCGCGCCCCTTCTCCTCCTCCTCCTCTCCCTCCTGGTCCCGGCCGGTCGCCTAGCCTGTCCGTGTAATAACTGTGCCTTCTACTACGTACCTTGCACACCTCTCCCTCCTAGCCTGCTACTGCACTCGAGTAAGTCCTCGCCGCGATTAATCACGGTGGTCACCACGGACAGCTACCCAGCTGACCCTGCCCGTGCAACAGCAGCTTGGCACCGCTTGGGCGCCGGCCCGATCGCTGTGAGCGGTTGCGTTTGTACTGTGTTTCTCAGTAGAAAAAAAAACTATCCATAGTTCGAATGATCGACACTAACCGGCAGTGGCAGTCGTAGCCTGGTCTTGGCGTGCTATCAACTTTTGTGTCGTGCTACACTGCGGCTCGAAATGACCCGACCCGCGCCCGCCGTTACCGAAGCCGGAAGAACTCCACCAGCGCACTACTACGAGCGTTCAACAAATAAAGGCAGTTCAGTCGCACCGGGTCACCGCTTTTAACTTGCCTGATCTGCTCTAGCACGTTTGGATCGTGGGAGGTCGGGGGCAGCGAATCGCCGGCCTCCGGGTGGAGAACGATCGGTCGGGGATAACCTCTGCTCCCCGCACTGACCCCGCAAGTGCTCGCCTATCACGTTCGCTTCGCTTCACCGTATCTGTTTATCTTGAGTTACCATGATGTCCCTTCCTCTCTCTCTCTCTCTCTCTCTCTCTCTCTCTCTCTCTCTTTTCTTTCTTTTTTTGACATGGTGATGTCCCTTCCTGGTAAACGATCAATCGAGTGGTAAACTGGGAGTAGTAGTAGAACGCACAGAGGCGCCAGGCGACAACAGGCGACAAGACCCGCCAACGCGCTAGCTGAGTGGCGTGCTGCGTGCATCGGCCCGGCGAACGGGACAAACGCGGCGCGCCACCTCGACGCCCCTTCCGGCGGAAGCCCCCGCACACCTGGCGCCGCGACGGCGACGCGTGCAGCCCCCCGACGGAGCGCGCACGGCCATTGGTCCTACCTGTTCCTCCTCCCGCGCCCGTCCCCGTCTCCCCGTGGAACACCAAGGCGCACACCTTTCCACCACCCATTGGCCGGCAAGCCCGCCCCATGATACACCACCGGAGTAGTACTACGTAGTGCTGATCCTTTCCCGTGCAGCCGATCGATCGATTCGTAGTAGATGAAAATGCAAGAGGTTCCGTGGCGTGGACAGACACACATAGGTAGAGAGAAATAAACGAACGAAAATTACTCGTCCGGTAGAGGCTTGCAATTCGTAGGCCGGAAGGAAGCCTTGAGTGAGCGGAAGGAGGAGGAGGAGAAGCAAGATCTTTGCACCCGTGGCCACGTTTCGGGTGCCGATCTCGAGGCGGGAGGATAGACATGGGGGCGCCGTGGTGGGCGCAGCCTCTGGCGCCGCTGGATCCGCGACACTTGGCCCGGGGCGCGAAAGCGGCTTTCGCGCAGTGTCAGGCCGCGTGGGCCCGGATGGGGAGGTTTCTTTATCCGCCGTCGCGAAGACCACATGTTCGCGTCTCGCGCAGCGCGGACACGTAACGCCGCCCGCCGGTATAAAACGGGCCTCCCGGCGCCGAGAGACAGAGGAAGGAGGAAGGGACGGACGGCATAGCGTAGGGAGGGGATCCATCCAGCAGAGCAGAGGAGAGCAGCGACCGGTCGGAGCAGAGCAGTGGCGGCCCACTGGGTCGGTCGGCATGGATTACCACCACCATCACCAGCAGCAGCAGCAGTTCCTGATGCCTCCGCCGGCGTCGCTGCCGGCGCAGCAGCAGCTGTGCGCGCCGATGATGGGCATGGGCATGGAGATGGAGATGGAGATGGAGATGGAGATGGAGGAGCAGCTGTGCTTCGTGGGGAGGGGCGGCGGGGGTCGGGGGGCGGAGAGGAAGCGGCGGTTCACGGAGGAGCAGACACGGTCGCTGGAGTCCATGTTCCACGCGCACCACGCCAAGCTGGAGCCCCGGGAGAAGGCGGAGCTGGCGCGCGAGCTGGGCCTGCAGCCGCGCCAGGTGGCCATCTGGTTCCAGAACAAGCGCGCGCGGTGGCGCTCCAAGCAGCTGGAGCACGACTTCGCCGCCCTCCGCGCCGACTACGACGCCCTCCACTCCCGCGTCGAGTCCCTCAAGCACGAGAAGCTCGCCCTCGCCGCACAGGTAGCTAATCTAATCGCTGCGCACGTATTCTTAATCTCTTCTTGGCTTCTTGCCGATAGTACTTAATCCAGCTGCTAACTGGAGTACGTACGTACGTGTGTGCAGTTGCAGGAGCTGAGCGAGAGGCTGAGGGAGAGGGACGGCGGCGGCGGTGGCGCGGCGACCGCCACCGCCAGCAGCAGCAGCTGCAACGGAGGCGGCCGGGAGCTGGACGACGACAAGAGGAACGTCGTCGACGTCGAGCCCCCCGAGAGCTGCGTGCTCGGCGGGACGGCGTGCGGCACGCCGGCGGACGTCTCGGCGTCGGTGGAGTCCGAGTGCGACGACCACCTCCACTACGACGGGGCGGTCTTCCCGGAGTCCTTCTGCGCCACGCCGGAGCTGTGGGAGCCGTGGCCGTGGCCGCCCGTCGAGTGGAACGCGGTGGCTTGAGGCCCTGGAGTAGTATATACATGTTGTGAACCCACGTAGGCGGCTTGTGTGTGTAGCTTCACGTGCGTACGTGCATGTTGTGCTCGATTTCCCATCTGGTTGGGGATACATGCGAGAGAGGCGAACGGGGGCGCGGCAATGACGGGTGGGTCCGTGTAAGACAGAGGGTGATGCACCTGAATCCAGAGAAGTGACCTGAAACCATGGAGGCGACCGCCCAGCCAATGGGATCAGGGATTCGGATGCTGCTAAAATGTTGCGAGTTAGAGATCATTGGTGGAGTTTGCATCAGCTTCTGTTTGTTGTTGCACCCGCTGTGAATTCAAATGTTGGAGGTAGGACCGATCCATCAATTGATAATACTACAAAATACTGCTTCTCAACTTTAGAATCTCGTGTGGAGCATCGGCAGTAGGTTCTTGTCTAGGATTCTCCAAACGTTCATCATGGTTAGCCGTTTCGCTAATTAACTTTCTGCAGCCCGCTTCTAGAAAATCTTAACATTAACGCCTAAAATTGCACTGTTTTAAGGTGTGCAACTTTAGAGAAAATTTGGTACAATATGTGGTTATATAGATCGACTTAAGAGATAAGTTTGGTTAAAGCCTGATTCAAAACCTAAGAAATGTGACCGATTTAAGCAAAGTTAAGACAACCGATGAATTGATACCCCTCGCTTAATTGGAGTTCAAACTTTCAACTTTTTGATTGGTATGTTGATTGTTAGTGAATCACCCAGGGGAAAAACATGCTGCTAATATGTTTTCCTTTACTCTTGCTCCCAATTTTATTTTATTTTTTGCTAATGTTAGGGGAACTCTAGCGGATCCCTAAAAAACGGTTCATTCCTCAAGATATTCTCTTCCGAGACACTAACTGCACCTAGCTGAACTTCTATCCGGCTAACTCCTAAAAAAATTGAGGGGTTAACCCAAACAAATTCCCAACTCTCTCAGTTTTGAGAGGCCTCATAAGTTCACACCAATAATATTCCTTCTACTTTCAGCAAAATGTTCCTTCTTCTCTCCCATGCACGACGCTTCCTCCTTCCGCCTTTGTTGCCACATATCGCCATCGCAGCCACCTACCACCTTAGGAATGGAACCCTCGGTCGCCTCCACACCCCGGCGTCGACGCCCGTGCTGCCGCGCACAAAGATTTGGTTGGAGCTGTGGCAGATTTGACCGATCTGCGTGCTGTTCTGGGTCCTTTGTCAGCACACGAGTACCTGGTGTCGAAAATCACCCGCAGCAACGACCATGGCAGCGCCGTCAACTGGTGGATGTCCAGTGTCTTTCTGTATGAGTTGTTGCACGACACGACGCCTTCCAAGAGGCTGGTGACCACGCCACGGTTTTCAACGTCTTCAGCCAACCGATGCTCTTCCCGGTCATGTTGGGCATGAGCACCACCGCCAGGGACCTCATCCAACATGCCATTCCTCACATTGTAGAGCTAGACAGCATGGGCATGGGCGCAACGAACCGCACAGCGATGGCGGAGGCCATTGGCGAGGCGGCGGGTCAGGGCTGGGCGACATGCCAGAGTTGTGCGTGGCCGAGGTGCTGCTCCAGCTGGGACACTAGAAGGAAGAAGAAGAGGAGGAGGAGGAAAAGACACTTCCATGTGGGATCTAGTTAAATTTGAGGGCTCGGTTAGTTCTGACCACTTTCTTTAACTCCTCGATTTTGAGGAGTTAAGGTTTAGGAAAACATTTGACGAGTTAGAGGATAAGTGATCTGCTACAGTAGCCCTTAGCCATCTAAGATTGCATCACTTTTATTTAAAACTGCAATTTTGGAAGTATTGTTGTATATAAGATTAGCGAAACATTGGTGCATTTTTATTTTAAATATGAACCAAAAGGTTTTTAAAACAATAGACATGAAAAAAAAACAAGGACCCTAATAGGGATGGAACGTGCCCTCCCCAGTGTTCCTGGAGGGAACAATCATGCACCTAGGGAGGCTCCTGCAAGCGTCGTCTGTGTTGGGGAGCTCCTTTGGTCAAACGATGCCTTGCGTCCTACTCATCAAGGACCACAGACCCCTTCCTCCTCCTTTCATACGGAGAATTACCATGTTGGAACCAGAGAAACTTGGCATATGTTCAGATTTTTGCTATTATTGTGGAAAGAGAGAATTGTCGTGCCATAGGTACGAGGACATGACAAATGTTGTGCATAAAAAAATTGCCATGCTAGAAAAGAGGATTGTCATCATGATAGAACAAAGAAAATTGTTACACGTGTCCAAAAATTAACCATGCTACAGTTTAGAGAATTGTCACGCTACAAGATAGAAATTGTCGTGGTAAAGTGTGAAAAGTTGGGATGCCATGTCTTGAAAGAAAAACAGAGTTGCCATGCTATAACATACTATATAATTGTCATGTGTAAATAGTCTAAAACGCACATAATTAGCCATGTTATAGCACTGTCAATGTGTAAAAATCTAAAAACACATAAATTTGCCATGCTATAGTTGACATAGCTGCCATTTGCCATGCTTTAGATAACCACTTGTTCATGATTTACAAAATGGATAGAAACACAGAAAATTCGGGTTGTCCACTCTGAAGGGGGTTTGCAGGGTACCATTCTGCCGTTCGCTCGCGAGGGCGGTGGGAGCGAACGCTTTCAGATTCTCGCGAGGATCCGACACATCTGAGAGCGTTCGCTCAAAATAGGTTTCCACGGAACTTTAGTTCCATATATGATTTCTCAAAAATATTCGCCGGGTGAACACACGTGTATTGGCGCCATCATTCGTGTTCACAAATCGCATCGTAGACGTCATTCGTTTCATTAGATAATTAACCGCCCCTGATCGTTGAGTTATCAAAGTATGAACGCCCCTGAACCCTGGGTCTCTCGCTTATGATGACCAGGCCACGCCAGGCGCAGGGCAGGATGATGATCTGGCGGGAGCGCTTGGGGCGGAGTACACGTCGAGGAAAGAGACGCCATTGCTCCACGAGTAGAGTAGCGGTCGGCAGGTCGTTGTCGCCTCGTACGTCGCGATTCCATCCATCCACAGGAGCTGAATACGTGCCAAAACTTTCGTCTTTGGCGCCTAGTAGCATGAAGACATTCGACTCGACACGCACGCCGTCGACCTCCTCCTTGTTCCCGTTGGCTGCCCCGCTGCAAAACTACGTTTATCACTGTATATGTATCAATATATGCACAGATCGGTTTTCGCCCAGTTTTTCATAAATTAACTGGACAATTCTCTTCTTTTTAATTAATCGATGAGGCAAATATTTTTGCCCCCGTTTTAAAAAAAATGCACAGAGAAAAAAGAATGGCAACATCCATTCGTTCGTCCGATCGATGGATGGTGTTTGGTACTTTCTCTGTAAACTAATATAAAAACTTTAGATCACTACTTTAATATTTTAAATGTTTTTATATTAGTTTACGAAAGAAATACTGCTGAGGAACCAGTTCTGGGCCGGGGACAGCGAGAACGTTCTGGGCTGGTGGTCGAATGGGTGGTGGAATGGTGGATACGGGTCCTCATGGATGACGGCGACGTGAAATGATGTGGCCGGCCGGAGAGCGTGTTCCCGAGAACTCTCCGGCGGATCAGTTCGTCCGTGGACGTGCAAGATGAGGATGACGACACAGGTTTAATATCTCCGGCGAAGAAATACGGGCCACTGCGTATCGTATGGTCTGTGCATGCCTTTGTTTATGGTGAGAACTGACCAGCTCCGACCGGGACAAGTCGTGCCGATTTACCACGGAAATGAATTTGGGATAGGGACTGCTAGTCAAGGCTTATATGTGTGTAGATGGTCGTCAATTGTGTATTTCTCAAGAATCCCGGGCTGGCTTGATTGTTATTTTTCTCCAATTAAGCTAGCAACATGACCATCGGTGTGTTACAGGTCTCTTGAGAGTTTGTGATGGATTATGGATGGATTTAGGCCCATATAAAACAATAATCTCTGGTTAATTTTTAAGACTCAAGCATGTGTATGATAAGTGGTGGGAAATGTGAAAAGTTTAGTACCATATTGCTACGGTAAAAAAATGAGACATTTTTATAAGGGTTGCTCCACCCTTTGCTATTGGAAGCTTGGGAATAGGAGCTGTACACGTGTGCTTCTCCTCCTCCGTCCGCCTTGCCTCGTCACGCCGCGGGTCGCAGGAATGAGCTGAGCCCCATCTATCCGACGGCCTATATCAGTTCACTCACTCCCTCTCAGTGGAGTGAACCCTAACTTAGTTCACTCCAAGAAGAAGGCCTCGGCCGATGCCAAGGCCGCCGCTGCCGCCGCCGCGTTGGCCTGCCAACCTGAGGGTATGATTCGTCCATCCCCTATTTGATCGTTCATGTGCTGGCCATATATATGTTGTTCATAGATGTTTCGGTTCTATGTACTGTACGTGCTCACATGCTTAGGTATCGGTATGAGATGCATACCGTATTTGCCATGCTTAATGTATACTCCTGGATTAGATTAGTCGAAAAAGTGCTAATATTTCCAACAGTTTGTTGCTCTACTTAGTGGTAGTATTTGAAGGGATTATGTACGTTGGTCAAGAACTCAAGGCAAAACCCTTCAAAAAATAAAAATAAAAAAGAACTTAAGATAACAAGCACTTCCATTTCATGCTATTGGAGCTGGTAGAGGAATCTCAATGCCTGTGATGTCTACGCCTCTTTTGCCAGGAAAAAACAGGTCCACGTATAGTGATAGGGATACCGCAATCTTTTGATCCGTTGTTTTATTGTTAGTGTTCTGATACGGTCGTTGTAAGTGCTTTCAGATCTGTATAAAAGAAGCACGGATGCTCGCACACTCTAAGCTACTGGAGTAGTTTCTTTTTTAACACCCTGCTCAGCCAATTCGAACGAGACAAATCGCGCGCACCGGTCTGATGCTACCGGGAAGACTTTATGCTTTGATCAGTGATTCAGCGATCTCCAAGTGCTTTTCCACTTGATCGCGACTTGTTCAAAGAAGGCAAAAGAGTCTACCAGTGAAAGCTCCGGATCGAAAGCTGAAACCTCCTCTTACTTAAACCCTTCTGCCGCTGCTGGAATCTTCTAGAACGCCGGAAAGGCGCGGCGTAAAGCCGAGTGCCTCCTACTGTGGCTAACCGCCCAAACCCTCGTGGCCTTGAGCCACAACGATTTGATTATTATGGCACTGCTTTCAGGTCCATGCCCGAATCTGATCACAGTGCTGATTCGATATGTTAGCTTATTTCTCTTAAGTATATTTCCCACGAGTGCTCACACTTTGGCATGCGCTGACTGCTGCGTCTCAAACAACTACTGAAAAAGCTTCAGGTTCAGCGGGAGCCACTCGGTTGATCAGCGGTGCCGCTGTGGCGGCAAGAGAGCAGCCGGCGAGGAGGAAGCACGTCCATGCGCGCGCCGATCAAAGCAGCGAGCTGGCCCGCCGCCTGAAGGAGACGAGGCAAAGGCAGCGATGAGACGGCGATGAGCAGCGCCGAAGCGCCGATCGACCAGGCGTCGCCGTCCCGATGGCGAGGTAGCGCCGCGGTGGCGCCACCGGCGCCAGCCGCGGCCCGGTCGACCTCGGACGCGTCGATCGTCCCATCGGCGTCGCCTCTCCGGCAAAGGGAGATTCCTCTCCTTTTCCCGCGCCGCGTGCCACCCCGTCGACCGCATCTCGCCCGATCACCGGCCGCGCGCAAGACAAGACGTCCCGGTCGCCGGCGCACTTCGGCGGCTTTCCCCGGCCGATCCCCGTTGCTGTTCGATGTGCATGTACCGGGTCTCCTTTGGTCTGCAGAGAGCTTTTTTTTACTTGGCTTGGGCAGTGCCAATGCGCGCGAAAAAGAAACGAGCTTGGTTGGTAAGTGTCAATTTTCAGTGTGCCCGGGAACAGACGTGCCGGCCAAAGTGTTGTCTTTTGAGGCGAACGGTGGCTTGGAGTCGAAGAAACTTCAGCAACGTCGCAAAATGAAAAGAAGATAAACTAAGCAAGACGTGCAAGTGTAAGACAAAATCAAGGAATGTTCTTGAATCACCTATCTCTGATCGGTAAAATGGAATCGTCTGCACCTTAGAAACAAGACAAAAGGACCAACAGCTTGTTTACTCAGGTTGTTCGATGCTCAAGAATTATTATTTAGGCAGTTCATATTATCCATCCATAGTGTTTTGATCTAAGATTGCAATTCTTCCATGTATTGTGCAGTAGCATATTGTTCCAGTTTTTTGTTTGAAAAGAAAGATAACTCCAGGTCTCTACATCAAGCGTATACGTCCCATGTTCAACGTAACCGAACAAAACTAGGACACTTATCAATTCAAGGCTACCTTATTGGAGGCAATAGTCGGATGATGTGCCCCGACCTCACATCAACACACACCGTCTAATCCGGTGGCCTCACCAAGCCGCTCGCCGACAAACCGAGAGGCAAGAGCACCAACAGGTCCAACAGACCCTCTACGCGCACTGCATGCACACGCTTTAGAATCAGTCATCGCTATCTTTCACCATCCCACCTCCAGGAGCGATCAACACATTCACCTTTTCAGGTCATATTGTTGTCGACGCCACCACAACGCCAGACAACGCCATCACCTGCGCGTCTATCAACACATGTTCGTCGCTGAAGCTCCACTGCGCCATGCCGCCCGTCGTCGTCGCTGCGGTAGATGCAACACCGCTCCACCTCATAACCCCTCCAGCCAGCAGTTGCTCCAAAACGATGGCCCTAGGAGGTAGAATGACACCGAAGACACCATAGTCGTCCGGTCCGAGAGACCCAGATCTAGGGTTTTCCCAAAACAGTCTGAGCAAGGTGAGCGTCCAGCCTATCGACTGCGCGATCAAGATCAAAGCTCTTCCAGGTGACGACCCAAAGGGCGATGTGATGAGGACAACGTCGTCGCGCAACCCAATGTCGGGTCTTAGGCTTCACCCGAAGATCTTGAAGCAAGTGCAGGAGTGATAGGTCTCCGACGTATCTATAATTTTTGATTGTTCCATGCTATATTATATTCTGTTTTGGACATTACTGAGCTTTATTATACACTTTTATATTATTTTTGGGACTAACCTATTAACCAGAGGCCCAACCCAGAATTGTTGTTTTTTGCCTATTTCAGAGTTTCGCAGAAAAAGAATATCAAACGGAGTCCAAACGGAATGAAACCTTCAGGAACGTGATTTTCGGAACGAACGTGATCCAGAGGACTTGGACCCTACTTCAAGACATCAACCAGGAGGCCACAAGGTAGGGGGCGCGCCTACCCCCCTTGGCGCACCCTCCACCCTCGTGGGTCCTGTCGTGGTTCCAAGTCTGACAGTAATGTAGGGGGGTAGGTATGAAGAGGCAAGATCTTAGCTATGGAGAAGTTGTAAGCACACGAGGTTTACGAGTTCAGGCCCTTCTCGGTGGAAGTAATAGCCCTACGTCTCGGAGCCCGGAGGCGGTTGACTGGATTATGCAGGTATGAATTACAGGGGTGCGAACCCTTTACACCGAGGAGGGGGGTGGCTTATATAGAGTTCGCCCGACCCCTCCGGCCCTCAGTTGTGCAGGGTTTTAAATACATTAAGGTCGGGCGTTACTGGTAACGCCCCTAATAAAGTGCTATGATGACCATAAAAGCTACTTAATAACCGACCGTTAGCGTGCGGAGTGCCTTTAGGTATCCTGGCCGTCGAGTGGTTGGATCTTGGTCGAGTGATTGCTTCTTGGTCGAGTGTCTTCGAGTCTGTCGAGTGGAACACCTCCAAGTCGATTGAAAGGTGATTTGTTCTAGAAATGTCCTTGGGTAGGGCAGTTGGGACAGGTCCATGACCCTACCCTAGGTACATAGCTTCATCATTAGCCCCCAAATGGATTGAGGTTTGAGCGGGGAAGGAGTTGAGAACTTCTTCGACTCATTTTTCCTGCCATGAGCATATCTCGTTTCGGATCAATGAACCTGAGTGGTGACAACAACTTCCTTTTCAGTCGCCTTGATCCATTCCTAGTTTCTTGTCGAATGAGTTTCTTTACTTGAAAGGCTCCGAGTGACGGCGTGGAGGAGATCTTTCGTCTGACAAGTTGTTCTGCTGCTCGCAGATTTCGCGGGATTCGGATTTTGGGAAGCGCGCGGGACGGGGGAGGCCGCAGTAATCGGATGGGATAGGGCGGAGCCGCCTCGATCTCCGCGCCACCTTTTTCGCCACGTATCGCGCGCGCGATTGATACGGGATTTGACAGGACCGCCCGGGCCTACCAGTCAGCCACTCGGAAGCGACCTCATATAAGGCATTGGACGGGGGTTTCTTGAACAGTGCGTTCCCATTCCCTCTTCTCCTCTTCAAGCTCCTTCATCGCGCTCGCTCTCGCCCCAACGCCGCCGCTCCGTACGCGTCTCGTCGGCGACGATGGGGAAGGATAAGACAGCGGCTCTGGAGCGGGCGAAGAAGGCGACGGCAAAGGCGAAGGGGAAGGCGACCAGTCGGGGTGGATCTTCCACGCGAGCTGGCCTGCCGAAGGGCTGGATCCAGGGCGACTGGATCCGCTCGGAGATCCGCCAAGAAGACCTCGACGACCTACCCGAAGGAGGGCTAATCCCTCATGGATTGGCGCGGCTTCCGGGGAAGGAGTCCGAGCCGCAACCTCGGGAGGGTGAGCGTGTTCTCCTTGCCACCCACGTCGACCGTGGATTTTCCTTGCCTCCTCACCCTTTCTTTCGGGGATTTCTGAATTTCTTTGGGCACAACTCCACCACTTCACTCCCAACACAATCGTGTATCTCGCTGCTTTCGTGTCTTTGTGCGAGAATTTCTTGGGTTGTCGGCCTCACTGGGGTCTTTTCAAGCACATTTTCACCTATCATTCTCAGACGGTGAAAAAGGCCAATCCGAGTGACGAGAGAACACAAGTGATTCAGATGTGCGGGAGTCTTGGTGTTCATATGAGAGGGAAAAGTTCTTTTCCAGCCATGATTCTTCCCGACTCGGTTCGCGGATGGCAGTCGACCTGGTTTTACTGCAAAGACCAGTCGACGCCAGGCCAGTCGACTGGCCTCCCTCCTTTTACCATGGACCGAGTGAGGAAACCCTCCTCTTTGAAGGTGCTCCCGGAGGAGAAGGCGCAGGTTAGGGTGCTGGTCGAACGAGTGGTCCAGCTTATCCGTGACGGGGTCACCGGTATGGATCTCTTGGAGGTTTTCCTTCAGCGGCGCATCCAGCCTCTTCAAGCCCGAGACCATCCGATGTGGATGTATTCGGGTCTTGATGACTCCACTCGGATTCACCCGGAGGAGGTCGATGACGACACACTGGAGAAGTGGCTGTCGGGCATGACCGGAAACAAGGACAACCCCAGGGGAGCCAGGAGAGTTCCTCCATTCGACCAGTCCCATGTACCAGAGAAGGTCTGATTCTGAGCTTTTGATTGTAATCTGAATTCACTCGCGTAGCTGCCTATACTGCGTCGACTGACTTTGTTCTTCCTGCTTTCTTTCAGGCCCTTATCGAAATGTATTCAATGCCCAACAGAGAGCAAGAGCGGGACCTGGAAGGAGAGGCGAGCGGCGGCGACAGTGGCGAATGGGATTCTGACGGTGAAGGGGACGAAGAAAGCGACGACTCAAGTGACGAAGAAGAAGTCGAGTCGCCTCCTCGCAGGGAGAGGCGGTCCAAGCTTGACCAAGAACGATCGAGCGCCCGTGAAAAGGCAATTGCTCAGGCCGGTCAGTCTTCAAAGCGTCCTCGGACCTCTTCGCCAACTCCAACTGAAAAAACATCAAAGCATCCCAAAGTTGCAGAGCCGAAGCCTCGGAAGGCGTTGCCGAAGATTAAGATTGACATCCCCGTTGCTTCTGCGTGAGTGTCTCCCTTTGTATTCACTCGACGCCTCGTGCTGTTTGTTTTTCTTGATTTAACCGGACGAACTTTGGAACTGGCAGCGCTGCTACTTCCGGGACCTCAGCTTACAGGGACGATGATGAGGTAATGAAGGATGCAGTCACTTCCAATCCGGGTATGATTTCTGCCATTCTGTCTTTATTTGGTCGACTCAACTGCAATGTGTACCATTGGGTGATGTGATTCTGGCGATTGAACTTTGAACAACTCTTAACATTATTGACCTCCCCGATGATGATGATGAAGAGCCCGAGAGGCCTTTGACAAGGAAAAATAGGCAAGCTCCTGCAAGCAAGGTGTCACAGTCGACGCCGAGGACGGAACCAGTCGTTCAGGACGCTGGCGATGCCAATCGGGGTTCTGTTACCTTCGCCGTGCCATTGTCGAGTGCCTTTCCTTCTTCGTCGACTTCTCAGGCCCCTGTCGACCCACCTTCAGTTTTTGCGACCCATCATGTCCCAGAGGATGAAGTGAATGCTGCCAAGGAAGCCATACGCCAGGCGGGCATTATGATGGAGAAGATGAAGACGGTGCGGGACGCCAGTCAGGCCGCCTACAACGCCAGCTCGGCTCTCCAAAGCAACGTTCAGGTTAGTTGGTCGCCGCTTGTTCTGTTAGGATATGCTATCTGAAGACTCTCTTTCCGAAAATCTTTGCATCTGTACACCCACTGGGTGCGTCGATTGAATTTTTGAACTAGTGGGGGCACGCTGAGTGCACCCACTGGGTGTAGTCCCCGAGACTACGGTGGACTGCTGGCAGTCGACTGCAGTCGACTGGTCTGGCCGCGTCGAGTGTAAACCGAACTGGTAGTTTGTCTCTTCTGCTTGGTCTGGGCGAGTGGGATCAGAACCGGTGGGGGCACGCCAAGTGCACCCACTGGGTGTAGTCCCCGAGACCGCGGTCGACTGCTGGCAGTCGACTGTGGTCTGAGTTCTATGGTCTGAGTTCTTCTTTTTCTCCCCCTTTTTTTACTCCCTGCACTCGACTCCGGCGGGCCGGTCGAGTGGGATCATAACCGGTGGGGGCACACAAAGTGCACCCACTGGGTGTAGTCCCCGAGACTATGGTGGACTGCGGGCAGTCGACCGTAGTCTTAGTACTTATTGTCTTTGTTATTTTTCGTTGTAAAATAACTTCTCCTCCCTGATTGCAGAAATCTTGTGATCTTGGAGCTCGCTTTGCTGACTTGGAGAAATAGCAGATCCAGCTGAACCTTGACTTGGAATTGGCCAAGACAGAGCTGCAAAAGGCCAAGGACGACGCCAATGGTAAGACGAGCTTGTCGACTGGTTTGTCTTAGGCTTCGGTACCCTTCTGCTCTTTCTGAATCAAGCACCATTTCTTTGCAGAAAAACTGAGAGAAGCTCTGGCGAAGAAGGATCAGGATTTGGCTGCTCCTCAAAAGGAAGCTGATGACAGAACCGCTCTGGCTGAATAGAAACTGGCTTCGGTCGGCCAGTTGGAAGAAGAGAACACCAAGATGAAATCTGCTCTGAAAGAAGCCAACAAGGAGTGCACGCGCTTGAAGAAGGACAATCTCAACCTGTATGAGAAGATGGAAGGCATCGCTCGCAGGAGGGACGATCAGGAGAGCTATCTGAGGAGCCTTGCCAAGAAGTTGTTCATCAAGCTTGAAGGTACACATTTTGTTCCGACTGATGTTTTTGTCGACTCAGCGTACGAAAATTGACTTATCCCTGGACCGTGAATGCAGAGCTTTGCCATAACTTCGAGGAGGAGACTGGGCGGATTGAGCCAGGTTTGGACCCAATCAATTCTCCCGTGAAAGATGAAACTGCCATGAATCTGCTCCGACTGGAATCCCGCATTGACGATGTTGTGGACTACTTGGCTCGACTGAAGGTCTCCACGTCACGGATCGACCCGACACTTTGGCCAGAGGCCATGCTCCAGAATGATCTTGAGTCCCTGATGACTCGACTTAACGAGATCCCTGATCGAGTGCAGGAGTGGAAGAAATCTTCTGCCCGGTGCGGTGCTGATGTGGCTCTGTCTTTGGTTCGTGTCCACTGCAAGGAGGTGCGACAAGATAAGCTGGCAGCAATCAAGGTCGCCAACACCCAGAAGCATGACTTCCGATCTTTTATGGAGACTTTCATCGCTGCAGCCACTCGGATCGCCGACGGCGTCGACCTGGACGAGTTCGTCGAGCCTGCCAGTCCTCCTCCTGCGGAGTGAACAAACTTTTATGCCCCACCTTAAATTTGCCTCGGAATGCCGAGTGGTTTTTGTAATCGTTAAACTCTTTCGGGCTGAATGCCCGAGCACTTCGATCTGTGGTCCGGAACCTTTAGGATTTATCTGAACTTGGTTTATCGTTGAATATCTTCATGAATCCTCCGTCGAGTGGGACTCGTTCTTCACTCGAGACAACTTTTGTATTTGTGGTGCAGCTCCGAAGGAGAAGGTAGCAGTCGACCTACACCTCGTCGTCCTTGCTGGTCGGCGATTGAGCGCACGTTGTATTTGTGGCGAAACTCCCAAGGAGAAGGTGGCAGTCGACCTGCACCTCGCTGTCCTTGCAGAGTGGGATGGAGCGCACGTTGTATTTGTGGCGAAGCTCCCAATGAGAAGGTGGTAGTCGACCTGCACCTCGTCATCCTTGCGGAGAGGGATGGAGCGCGCGTTGTATTTGTGGCGCAGCTCCGAAGGAGAAGGTTGCAGTCGACCTGCACCTCGTCATCCTTGCAGAGTGGGATGGAGCGCACATTGTATTTGTGGCGAAGCTCCCAAGGAGAAGGTGACAGTCGACCTGCACCTCGTCGTGATTGAGATGTGTTTCGTACTTAGGCGAGTACCGGACTGCAGCTAAGCCCCCGAGTGGGAGGCTGGCTCACCACTCGGTAGGATTTTCAAATACTTAGGCGAGGACTGGACTGCAGCTAAGCCCCCGAGTGGGAGGGTCGCTCACCACTCGGTAGGATTTTCAAATACTCAGGCGAGTACTGGACTGCAGCTAAGCCCCCGAGTGGGAGGGTCGCTCACCACTCGGTAGGATTTTCAAATACTTAGGCGAGGACTGGACTGCAGCTAAGCCCCCGAGTGGGACGGTCGCTCACCACTCGGTAGGATTTTCAAATACTTAGGCAAGTACTGGACTGCAGCTAAGCCCCCGAATGGGAGGGTCGCTCACCACTCGGTAGGATTTTCAAATACTTAGGCGAGTACTGGACTGCAGCTAAGCCCCCGAGTGGGAGGGTCGCTCACCACTCGGTAGGATTTTCAAATACTTAGGCGAGTACTGGACTGCAGCTAAGCCCCCGAGTGGGAGGGTCGCTCACCACACGGTAGGATTTTCAAATACTTAGACGAATACTGGACTGCAGCTAAGCTCCCGAGTGGGATGGTCGCTCACCACTCGGTAGGATTTTCAAATACTTAGGCGAGTGCTGGACTGCAGCTAAGCCCCCGAGTGGGAGGGTTGCTCACCACTCGGCATGATTTTCAAATACTCAGGCGAGTGCTGGACTGCAGCTAAGCCCCCGAGTGGGAGGATCGCTCACCACTCGATAGGATTTCCAAATACTTAGGCGAGTACTGGACTGCAGCTAAGCCCCCAAGTGGGAGGGTCGCTCACCACTCGGTAGGATTTTCAAATACTTAGGCGAGTACTGGACTACAGCTAAGCCCCTGAGTGGGAGGCTGGCTCACCACTCGGTAGGATTTTCGAATACTTAGGCGAGTACTGGACTGCAGCTAAGCCCCCGAGTGGGAGGCTGGCTCACCACTCGGTAGGATTTTTCAAATACTTAGGCGAGTACTGGACTGTAGCTAAGCCCCCGAGTGGGAGGCTGGCTCACCACTCGGTAGGATTTTCAAATACTTAGGCGAAACGGGTTCGCAGCTAAGCCCCCGAGTGGAAGGCTGGCTCACCACTCGGTAGGAAATTATTTTTACAAACTTAGGCGAAACGGATTCGCAGCTAAGCCACCCGCTGGGGATTTCCCACGCAAACAAAAACAATAACAATCACTGGGAAAATTATAACACTCTTGTCTTTGATAAATAAACTACAGAAGTTTTTCTTATTACATCTCATCCAAGTGAGAATTCAAGTATAAAAGGGGCGGAGCAGCTCCGCATTCCAGGCTCGTGGCTCATCAATCTGGCGATCGACATTATAAAGGTGGTACGCTCCATTGTGGAGGACTCTGGTGACTATGAAGGGACCTTCCCAGCTAGGAGCGAGTTTGTGTGGTTTCTGTTGATCCACTCGGAGGACCAAGTCTCCTTCTTGGAAGGCTCGACTCTTCACATTTCTGGCATGGAATCGACGCAAGTCTTGCTGATAGATGGTCGATCGGATCATGGCCATTTCTCTTTCTTCTTCCAGGAGGTCGACTGCGTCCTGCCGGGCTTGTTCTGCTTCATCTTCAGAGTAGAGCTCGACTCGGGGTGCGTTGTGAAGCAGGTCACTCGGCAAAACTGCTTCGGCCCCGTAGACCAGAAAGAATGGGGTTCTTCCGGTCGATCGGTTCGGGGTTGTCCTCAATCCCCAAAGAACTGATGGAAGCTCGTCGACCCATGCACCTGCTGCGTGCTTGGGATCGCGCATCAATCGAGGTTTTAGTCCTTTGAGAATTAAGCCATTTGCTCTTTCCGCTTGTCCATTCGACTGGGGGTGGGCGACCGAAGCGTAGTCGACTCGTGTGCCCTGAGAGGCGCAAAAGGCCCTGAATTTGTCAGAATCGAAGTTTGACCCATTGTCAGTGATGATGATGTGCAGAACTCCATATCTGAATATCAACTCTCTGATGAAACTGATAGCAGTGCAAGCATCAAGATTCTTGATAGGCTTAGCTTCAATCCATTTGGTGAACTTGTCGACTGCTACTAGCACATGAGTGAAGCTGCTCCTGCCCGTTCTCAGTGGTCCAACCATGTCCAGCCCCCAAACAACGAAGGGTCAGACGAGTGGAATGGTTTTCAGGGCTGACGCGGGCTTGTGCGACATATTGGAGTAATACTGACATCCTTCACATTTGTCGACTATCTCTTTCGCCATTTCATTCGCTCTTGGCCAGTAGAATCCCGCTCGGTATGCTTTAGCCACAATGGTCCGAGAGGACGCATGATGACCACAGGTCCCCGAGTGGATATCATCAAGGATCATCTGACCTTCTTCTGGCGTTATACACTTTTGACTGACTCCAGTCGCGCTTTCTCTATACAACTGTCCCTTTATGATTGTAAAGGCCTTGGATCGACGGATGATCTATCGAGCCTCTTCTTCGTCCTCTGGGAGTTCTTTCCTTAGGATGTACGCGATGTACGATATTGTCCAGTCGGGAATGATGACCAAGACTTCCATGATCAGGTCGACCACAGCTGGAACTTCAACTTCAGTCGGATTCGTGGCACTTTTTGGCTGCGGGGCCTCTTTAGTGAAGGGATCCTCCTGAACTGATGGTGTGTGGATGTGTTCCAAAAACACATTGCTGGGAATGGCTTCTCTTTTGGAACCTATTTTTGCCAAATCATCAGCTGCTTGATTTTTCAGTCGTGGTATGTGATGAAGTTCTAACCCCTCGAATTTCTTCTCCAGCTTTCTCACTGCATTGCAATAACCAGTCATGGCTGGACTTCTGACGTCCCACTCCTTCATCACCTGATTAACCACCAAATCTGAGTCGCCATAGACCATGAGGCGATGGACGCCGAGTGAAATGGCCATGCGCAACCCATGTAAAAGTGCTTCATATTCTGCCTCGTTATTGGAGGAATCAAAGTGGATTTGAAGGACATATGTGAGCTTATCTCCTCGGGGGGAGACCAATACTACCCCGGCACCGGAACCATTCATCATTTTGGAACCGTCGAAGAACATGGTCCAATGCTCCGAGTGAACCTGAGTCGGCAGTTGCTGTTCAATCCACTCGGCGACGAAATCTGCTATTGCCTGGGACTTGATAGCTTTCTTTGCCTCAAACTTGATATCTAGAGGAAGGAGTTCAATCACCCATTTTGCCACTCGACCAGTTGCATCTCTGTTGTGCAGGATCTCTGACAATGGAGCGTCGCTGACGACTGTAATGGAATGATCAGAGAAGTAGTGAGCAACCTTCTTTGTGGTCATATAAATCCCATATACAAGCTTCTGATAATGAGGATATCTTTGCTTCGACGGGGTCAAAACTTCAGAAATATAATATACTGGGCACTGAACTTTGAAGGCTTTTCCTTCTTCTTCCCGCTCGACCGTAAGTACCATACTGACGACTTGTCCCGTGGCTGCGATGTAAAGCAGCAAAGGCTCTTTGCTGATTGGGGCAGCAAGCACCGGCTGGGTGGAGAGCAGAGCTTTGAGCTCTGCAAACGCTGCATCAACTTCAGGAGTCCACTCGAACTTGTCTAACTTCTTCATCAATCAGTAAGGAGGCAATGCCTTTTCACCGAGACGAGAGATGAATCGACTTAAAGCGGCCAAGCAACCAGTAAGCTTCTGGACGTCGTGCACTCGGACAGGACTTTTCATTCGGAGTATAGTACCCACTTTTTCCGGATTGGCATCGATTCCCCGTTCGGAAACAAGGAAACCGAGTAACTTTTCGCCAGGAACTCTGAATGTGCACTTTGATGGATTAAGCTTGATATCATACCTCCTGAGGTTGGCAAAGGTTTCAGCAAGGTCAGTCAGCAGGTCGGAACCCTTCCGTGACTTGACCAAAATATCATCCATGTAAGCTTTCACATTCCGACTGATTTGAGTGAGCAAACACTTCTGAATCATCCTCATGAATGTGGCTCCGGCATTCTTGAGGCCGAATGGCATGGTAACATAACAGAAGCACCCGAACGGAGTGATGAAAGCTGTTTTGATCTCGTCAGGCCCATACAGACGGATATGATGGTACCCGGAATAGGCGTCTAAAAAAGACAGTCGCTCACATCCCGCAGTCGAGTCGACTATCTGGTCGATGCGGGGGAGAGGAAAATGATCTTTTGGGCAGGCCCGATTGATATGTTTAAAGTCAATGCACATGCGAAGTGACTTGTCCTTCTTGGGGACCATGACAACATTGGCGAGCCACTCGGAGTGGTAGATCTCCCGGATGAACTCTGCTGCTAAGAGCCGAGCCACCTCCTCGCCAATAGCCTTTCTCTTCTGGACGGCGGACCGTCGAAGATGTTCTTTGACAGGTTTTACCTTTGAGTCGACTCATAGGCGGTGCTTAGCCAGTCCCCTGGGAACACCCGGCATGTCAGAAGGCTTCCATGCGAAAATGTCCCAGTTCTCACGGAGGAACTGGATGAGCACTTTTTCCTATTTGGAGTCGAGTGTTGTTGAGATATGAGTCGGAGCAGCACTGGGATCGGTCGGGTGAATGTGAGCCGGCTTCGTTTCGCCAGACGACTGAAAAGCCGATTCTGTAGCGGGCTTCTTGGCTCGCAATAAATCACTCGGGTCTACAGTCTTCTGGTATTCCTGCAACTCCACCACTGCCATCTGAGAATCAGCGATCTTTGAATCTTTCTGAAAACACTCTTCTGCTTTCTTCCGATTGCCCGTAATAGTGATCACACCTTTAGGACCAGGCATCTTCAATTTGAGATACACATAACATGGTCGAGCCATGAAGCATGCATAAGCCGGCCTGCCCAAAATAGCGTGATAAGCACTCTGGAAATCTACAACTTCGAACGTCAACTTTTCTTTGCGCTAAATTCTTGGAATCACCAAAAACCACATCAAGAGCAATCTAGCCGAGTGACTCAGCCTTCTTCCCAGGAATGACTCCATGGAAACTCATGTTGCTGGTACTGAGTCTGGACATCGGAATGCCCATCCCTTTCAGCGTCTCAGCATACAGTATGTTCAAACCACTCCCGCCATCCATCAAGACTTTGGTCAGTCGAGTGCCTTCGACAACTGGGTCGACAACCAAAGCTTGCCTCCCAGGGGTGGAAATGTGCGTTGGGTGATCGGACTGGTCGAATGTGATGGCAGTCTGAGACCACTTCAGATAACTTGGTGTTGCCGGAGCAACCATATTCACCTCACGGTTGATAACTTTCAGTCGACTTTTGCTTTCAACATCAGCAAAAATCATCAGGGTGGAATTGACCTGGGGGTATCCATCATCACTGTCTTCCTTGTCCTCAACTTTGTCCGACTCCTTTTCCTTATCTTTGGGCTGCTTGCCCTGGAACTGCCGGATCAAGAGCCGACACTGTCGAGTGGTATGTTTCGGGTAAATGAACTTACCCTCTTCATCTTTCTTGGTGTGGATGTGACATGGCAAATCCAACACATCATTTCCGTCTTGGTCTTTAACTTTCTTGGGGTTCCAAGGTCCTTTGGGTTTCCCCTTAAACTTTCCTTGAGTTACAGCCAAGGCTTCCCCAGGAGCAGCTGGCTCGGCTTTCCGCTTCTGTTTCCGATTGGAATTTCCTCCGGTTTCTTGAGCGACTGACTTGAGCTTGCCACTCCTGAGTCGATCCTCATCTTCACCATTAGCGTACTTGGTGGCAATCTCCATCATCCGATTCAGAGACATATCTCCGGTTCGACCAAATTTCAGATTCAGTTCTCCGTACTTGATGCCTTCTTTGAAGGCACAGACTGATTGGTGGTCAGGCACATTCTCTACCGTGTGATGTAACGTGATCCATCTCTGGATGTAATCCCTCAAAGTTTCATTCGGCTTCTGCACGCAAGACCGCAGTTCTGTCAGCCCTGCCGGTCGCTTGCATGTTCCTTCAAATATGGTGACAAACACTCGGGCGAGATCTTCCCAGGTGTAAATGCTGCTGGGTGCTAACTGATTCAGCCACGCTCTGGCCGAGCCCTCCAACATGAGAGGCAGGTGCTTCATGGCCACTTCATCATTGCCACCGCCAATCTCGACGGCCACTCGGTAGTCTTCAAGCCAAGTATCGGGCTTGGACTCACCAGTGAACTTACTGACTCCAGTCGCCAACCTGAAGTTGGGAGGAATCACAGCGGCCCTGATGGCTCTACTAAAGCACTCTGGCCCCAAAACATGTACTCTGCTGCTGGTAGGTGCATCTCTGTCATGACCTTCTCGGTGAGCTCTGTTCCTGTCGACCAAACCTTGAACGAGAATGGATCTCGCATCAAAGCCTGGTTCCCTGGGGTCGACTGAAATCCTTTGCCCAACACTATGAGGGCGCCTGTCATCCTGCTGTCGAGGCACATACAACCCGCTCCTCGGGGGAGGGGTGGGCACTCGACGTCGATCGTCACGATCGAATCGGTGATCATACTGCTCACGGTTCCCATACTGATTACGTCGGTCCCCACGTCCGTCACGCCTCGGGGGCGATCTTGGGCTATGAGCCGACTGGACTGTGTCTGCAGCAATAGATCTGCTATGAATCCTGTTCCGCTACTGAGAAACAGCAGAATTCTGGTCTCCTGCTGCTTGGAGTAACGCTCTGAGCTGCAGCAAGCCTCTGCCAGCCTCCGACTGGGAAGGCTGAATTGACTCTGCTATACGGGTTGCAGCTGCTAAATTCTGAATCGGAGTTCGATATACCTGCGGGGGCGGAAAGAGCTGACGTCGACTGGATTCTGGAACCCGTTGTCGCGCACGCTCGTTGAGTGCTCGCTGGAGGTTCTCCAGTCGAGTGCGCTCGGCCAAGTTTGCCAGGCGCACGTCCTCCAAGGCACGAGCCTCGAGGGTTTCTCCAATGATAGGAGTGTGCAGTGCATCCATGTTCCGGCGACGAAGTTCTTCTCTCTGCAGCGATGTGAGAGGCTCGGGGAGATATTCCTCATGGGGACGCGACGGGTCGCCTCCACCCGCGCCTCCGTCGGTGCGGGGAAAACCGGGAGGACTGGGGGTCCATCGACCATCAGAACCTCCGCCGCCGGATCACTGTTGTCGCACTCGGATGCGGTCTCTGCGGAGCCAGTCGAATAGGCCGTAGAGGGATTCGTCGGGCTCGATCGCCGCGACTTGAGGGGTGGCCGACTGGCGTGCCACCACGTGTCTCACCCACCGCTGAAGTCTCGACCGACCGGAGCGCTTGCGCCGGCGGGAAACAGGGAGGGAGGACAACACAGGAGCCGACCGATAGTGGGTCGACGGTTGCCGCAAGAGGACGCCGTGGACGCACGCGCGAAAGTGCGTTGCCCCGCGGACAGGGAGTGCGTCCACGTCGAGCGGAGCCTCCTGAAGACAAGCGGAGTCGTCGGCGATGAACGTGAGCGCGCCGAGACGGATCTCGCGGCCCTCCACCAAAACTCCGCCAGAAACCATGATGATTTGGATCGGAAAAGATCGCAACTCCTCCAACAAATCGCTAAAACACCTGCCCCACGGTGGGCGCCAACCGTCGTGGTTCCAAGTCTGACAGTAATGTAGGGGGGTAGGTATGGAGAGGCAAGATCTTAGCTATGGAGAAGTTGTAAGCACACGAGGTTTACGAGTTTAGGCCCTTCTCGGTGGAAGTAATAGCCCTACGTCTCGGAGCCCGGAGGCGGTCGACTGGATTATGCGGGTATGAATTACAGGGGTGCAAACCCTTTACACTGAGGAGGGGGGTGGCTTATATAGAGTTCGCCCGACCCCTCCGGCCCTCAGTTGTGCAGGGTGTTAAATACATTAAGGTCGGGAGTTACTGGTAACGCCCCTAATAAAGTACTATGATGACCATAAAAGCTACTTAATAACCGACCGTTAGCGTGCGGAGTGCCTTTAGGTCTCCTGGCCGTCGAGTGGTTGGATCTTGGTCGAGTGATTGCTTCTTGGTCGAGTGTCTTCGAGTCCGTCGAGTGGAACACCTCCAAGTCGATTGAAAGGTGATTTGTTCTAGAAATGTCCTTGGGTAGGGCAGTTGGGATAGGTCCATGACCCTACCCTAGGTACATAGCTTCATCAGGTCCCCTGTTGCTCCACCGACGTACTCCTTCCTCCTACATATACCTACGTACCCCCAAACTACTAGATACGGAGCCAAAACCCTAATTCCACCGCCGCAACTTTCTGTATCCACGAGATCCCATCTTGGGGCATGTTCCGGAGCTCCGCCGGAAGAGGGCCGTCATCACGGAGGGCTTCTACATCATCCTAGCCCCTCCGATGAAGTGTGAGTAGTTTACCTCAGACCTTCGGGTCCATAGTTAGTAGCTAGATGGCTTCTTCTCTCTCTTTGAATCTCAATACAAAGTTCTCCCCCTCTCTTGTGGAGATCTATTCGATGTAATCTTCTTTTGCGGTGTGTTTGTTGAGACCGATGAATTGTGGGTTTATGATCAAGTTTATCTATGAACAATATTTGAATCTTCTCTGAGTTCTTTTATGTATGATTGGTTATTTTTGCAAGTCTCTTCGAATTATCAGTTTGTTTTGGCGTACTAGATTGATCTTTCTTGCAATGGGAGAAGTGCTTAGCTTTGGGTTCAATCTTGCGGTGTCCTTTCCCAGTGACAGTAGGGGCAACAAGGCACGTATTTTATTGTTGCCATCGAGGATAACAAGATGGGGTTTATATCATATTGCATGAGTTTATCCCTCTACATCATGTCATCTTGCTTAAATCATTACTCTATTCTTATGAACTTAATACTCTAGATGCATGATGGATAGCGGTCGATGTGTGGAGTAATAGTAGTAGATGCAGGCAGGAGTCGGTCTACTTGTCTCGGACGTGATGCCTATATACATGATCATACCTAGATATTCTCATATCTATGCTCAATTCTGTCAATTGCTCAACAGTTATTTGTTTACCCACCGTGAATACTTATGCTCTTGAGAGAAGCCACTAGTGAAACCTATGGCCCCCGGGTCTATTTTCCATCATATTAATCTTCCAACACTTAGTTATTTTTATTTCCTTTTATTTTACTTTGCATCTTTACCATAAAAATACCACAAATATTATCTTATCATATCAATCAGATCCCACTCTCGTAAGTGACCGTGTAGGGATTGACAACCCCTTATCGCGTTGGTTGCGAGGATTTATTTGTTTGTGTGGGTGCGAGGGACTCGTGCGTGGCCTCCTACTGGATTGATACCTTGGTTCTCAAAAACTAAGGGAAATACTTACGCTACTTTGTTGCATCACCCTTTCCTCTTCAAGGGAAAACCAACGCAAGTGCTCAAGAGGTAGCAGAGAGGTTGGAGATCTCCATGGCGGCGCCTCCAAGGCAGGAAACGACACCCGCGAGCGCCGTCGCCATCGTCCGGCAGCAGCCGGGCATGCCTTCACCCGAAGCATCTCCAACACCAACTCCGCACGCTGCAATCCACTGATTCGCTGACCTCGAGCGCAACAACCGATGTCGGTGCACGGGAGCCACCACTAACCTCTCGAACAATGGGCAAGGAGCTGCCCGGACTAGCACTTAGCCTCGCGCCACAACCCTAGCCGCTAGCATCAATGAACAGATGAGCCCACCCAGGCCCATCGTCCCTACATGTCCGCATGCGCTAGTTATGAAACCCGCAAGGCCAGGCTTGCCGGAAGCCGCCTCGGAACCCCATGGCCGGTCGGAAACAACCTTTGGAGGGCAGAGGCAGGCGTGTCCACGAGCTGCCACCTCGTTGCCGGAGGCACCAGGGAAGATCACCGCGAGCTAAAGCCCAGATCCCGCGACACGAAGTGGCCTGCCGGTGCTAATGCCACAAGGGTTTCGCCCGGCGATGCCCTCTGGCAACAGTGATGAGGGAAGGGTAGGTGGGGGGACACTGGCTATGGGACCTGTGCACCCCGATGTTGCTCGGCGAGCAGGACGAGAGTGGGCGCGAAAAAACTAGCCTTCTTCCACGGAGCTAGGGTCCAAAATACGAATCAACAAGTGTTTACACGGCTCTACTGGTCGGGCAACCATGTTTCATCGATTTTTGGTCCTTAGTAATTAGAGATTTAGAATGAAAGTTGAAGGATGAGACAATTAAAAGGTCCCCTGACTAACTAAAAGGAACGAGTGTTTAAAGTGGGAAGTGCAACTCGGGTTAAGGGAGCTATCTCACACCATTTTTTTTTCACGGGACGCTTGTTAAATAGAGTGCGAGTAAAAATTCATTTCCCACGTCTAATCCCTTCACGAACTCCCTGTGGTACTCCAAGTCGGTGGCTTCGGTGTTGCTGGTGCAGGAGCTCTCGTTTGGTGTCCCTTGAGCTTGCTTCTCTGTTGTCTTCTAGCCTCAGAAGACCCCCTCCCCCATTGTTGGTGTCTCCTTGCATGTGCCCATGATATAACCTGTGCTGCATTACCCAACCCCTACATGGTTTAATTCTTTGCATTGTGTTGTAACTTATACTTGGAGCTTTTCGTGTTTTTTGGGTTACTTTCTTCGGCAAGATGTTTTTCCACTAGTGTTGTATGGTTTTCGACCTGGTTTCCCACATAAACTAGATCGTGGTCTTCGACCCGGTTTCCCACATAAACCGACTCATTCTTTTGAATTGAGATCGATATACAAGTGGAGATTCCTCCTCCTACCCCCCCCCCCCCCCCCCCCCCCCAACACACACACACACGCAGTGGCAAATTCGAAAAAACAAACTCCTTCATGCGAATACCCATTCCTCTACCTTAAAGGTTATCAAACAAAATGTAAAGGATATAAAACCTGTAGTATTTCTTGACATGCTCTGAGGTGTGTTCAGGTGAAAGTACACCGCAAGAGTGAAGGCAAAGGAAAAGCTAAATGGGTCAACCAATAGCGATGCCCATTAACATATACAATATACTTTCCCCCTAATTTTTCTATACCTGTAAAGAAGAACAATAACAAATCAGTAATCACTTTAATAAATTCTACATAAAATGATTTTATTAATAGATAAATGAAAAATCTTTTCATTTTAAGTTTTGTTCATACAATTTGTGAGATTTGTTTGTGCATACTAAATAACATGTTCCCTCCGCTAGAAAAAATAATCCTCACAATAACAAAAAAAATCAATTGTGTAAAGATACATCGTGTTATATGTAAAACTATTTTAACATTGACTATAAATTCCCATGCATTTCAAAGCAATTTTTCATGTAATAAGAAATCACATATCTCATAATAGACATCCATGTAGTTTAAAACAAAATCCTCACGTATATGGAAATAAAGGCCCACTTACTTTAAGAAAATGTTCGTGTATTTTAATTGAAAGTAAGAACAATTAAAAATAAAATTTCATACACAAGGCGCTAAAACTTAAAACAAAACATAAAATGTAAAAGGGAAATTTTAAAATAAAAAGGTAAATAAGTATATAAAGAATAAAACATGGAAAAAGAAACACTAGTAGTGATTTAAAAAACAAGAAAGTCTCAATAATTGGGCCAACCCATCTACTAGTAAATAATTTGGCCTGGTTCGTAGGCGTGATGTCTTTTTAATATGGTAGCCCACGAGCCTATAATCATAAGTAGCAACCAGATTAATATTCCTATTTTCTGCAACTAAATGCCCGCACCAGCCTATATGGGTTCGAAGTGGGGAGGTCCATTTACGTCTCTTTTTCTATTTTAGATTTTTGAGAAAAATTTCTGAAGACATGTTTTTAAATACCGTTAGAGCTATTTTAGATATTTTGAAAAGTATTATGGAAAATGCAAAAAATATAAAAATGTTCAATACACCCTCCGCTCGGAAATACTTGTCGGAGAAATGGATGTATCTAGACGTATTTTAGTCTGGATACATCCATTGTTATCCATTTCCGCAATAAGTAATTCCAGAGAGAGGGAGCATGTTTTTATAAAATAAAATATTCATCATATATTAAAAATATTAAAGGTAAATGTTCAGCATGTCGGAATTGTGTTCATCATATATTAAAAAATGTACATAATTTATATAAAAAGGAAAAACAAATGAAAAATAGGAGGAATGCTGCAAAGCCCCAAAAGAAACCGGTAAAAGATAAGAACAGAAAAATAAAAGGTAACTAAAAATGAAATAAAGACTGAGAAAATTGAAAATTCAAAAAATAACTATAAAATTCAAAGAAAAAAGGAAAAATAATTGAAAACAAGAACAAAAATGTCAACTGAAAGCCGGTGGTTGAGCAATACCTAGCACAACACCAAATTGAGCCAGTCCACATGAGGCGTTCTCCCTCTTTGCAGCCAATAACTTATGCAACTTTGTCTAAAAAAACTTACGCAACGGACTGCCGAGCAAACGACTTATGCCTCATATATGGGGCCTTTTTCGCTGCCACAAGAGATAAACTTAGTCCTCTTGCCTTTGGTTGTCGTCTTGGCGCTAAGAGGGGGGGAGGGGGGGAGGAGTCGGATCTTCAAAAGTTTGTGTTTTTCATCAGCGCCTAGTGGTGATCGTAGTTTTGTGCGAATAAAATACTCTCATTCTTTTTAGCGTTGGCATGAAGCAAGAGGGGTATATGTCTTTGCCGATTGATTATTCAGATATGATAAGTTTATATTATTGTGTCTAATTTTTTTTGCTGGTTTGATTATATGTGGAATTGACATCTTTCCTCGACACCATGGTGACGATCTTGTGATTCAACGAGTTCTAGGGGGGAGGGGGTCGTCCCAGATCCAAGTATGTTTATCATTCAAGACTTCTTGTCTTTTTGAATGGGTGACTCTAGGGACTATCAAAAACTTTTGTTGACAATCAAATTCATCTAGGTGAAAGAGTGATGGTATCGTTACTCTTGTCTAATTGCATCCTCTTTATCAAAGTCTTGGGAGTATTTCGTCTTACAAAGATTGATAACACATAGACGATATTTATAAGAGATATCTGTTGGGAAACGTAGTAATTTCAAAAAAATTCCTACGCACACGCAGGATCATGGTAATGCATAGCAATGAGAGGGGAGAGTGTTGTCTACGTACCCTCGTAGACCGTTCGCGGAAGCGTTATATCAACGCGGTTGATGTAGTCGTACGTCTTCACGGTCCGACCGATCCAAGTACCAAAAGCACGGCACCTCCGAGTTCTGCACACACGTTCGACTCAGCGACGTCCTCGCCTTCTCGATCCAGCAAGAGGGGCGAAGTAGTAGATGAGTTCCGGCAGCACGAGGCGTGGTGACGGTGTTGGTGAAGAACAATCTTCGCAGGGCTTCGCCTAAGCACTACGAAAACTATGACGGAGGATAAACTAGAGGGGACGGGGTTGTCGGCACACGGCTTGGTGTTTCTTGATGTGTCTTGGGTGCTAGCCCTACCCCTCTATTTATATTTTGAGCATTGGGGTCGAAACTTGGAGTAAAAGCCTCCACAAAGTCAGTTTTACCCGAAAGGCAAGAGTCCTTCTCGGACTCCAGGGCCAGACGCCAGGGTTCCCGGCGTCTGGACGCAGACGCCAGGGACCCTGGCGTCTGGCCCCTGGACTCCGCAAAACTTCCTTTTGCGCTTTCCAAAAACCTTGTGGGCTTTCCCCTTTGGCCCAAATAAAGTGTTCTCGTACCCAAACATTTCGGGAAACATCCGGAACCCCTTCCGGTGACCAAACACTATTATCCCATATATCAAACTTTATCTCCGGACCATTCCGGAGTTACTCGTCATGTCCGTGATCTCATCCCGGACTCCGAACAACATTCGGTCATCAACATACATAACTCATATACTACTATATCGTCAACGAACATTAAGCGTGCGGACCCTACGGGTTCGAGAACTATGTAGACGTGACCAAGACACCTCTCTGGTCAATAACCAATAGCGGGACTTGGATGCCCATATTGGATCCTACATATTCTACAAAGATCTTTATCGGTCAGACCACATAACAACATACGTTGTTCCCTTTGTCATCGGTATGTTAATTGCCCGAGATTCGATCATCGGTATCTCAATACCTAGTTCAATCTCGTTAGCGGCAAGTCTCTTTACTCGTTCCATAATATATCATCCCGCAACTAACTCATTAGTTGCAATGCTTGCAAGGCTTATAGTGATGTGCATCACCGAGTGGGGCCAGAGATACCTCTCCGACAATCGGAGTGACAAATCCTAATCTCGAAATACGCCAACCCAACAAGTACCTTTGGAGACACCTGTAGAGCACCTTTATAATCACCCAGTTACGTTGTGACGTTTGGTGGCACACAAAGTGTTCCTCCGGTAAACGGGAGTTGCATAATCTCATAGTCATAGGAACATGTATAAGTCATGAAGAAAGCAATAGCAACAAACTAAACGATCAAGTGCTAAGCTAACGGAATGGGTCAAGTCAATCACATCATTCTCCTAATTATGTGATCCCGTTAATCAAATGACAACTCATGGCCATGAAGAAGCGCGAGTTTCGCAACTTGCGCCAAGGAGGACGGACAGTTGGCCAGTATGTGGAGGACTTTAGTAAGCTAGCACGTTATGCCCCAGATGACGTTGCTACGGATGCAGCTAAGCAGGAGAAGTTTCTAGAAGGACTAAATGATGAGTTGAGCATACAGTTGATGGTGGCAACCTTCAACAACTACCAGGAGTTGGTAGATCGTGCTCTTATGATTGAAGTCAAGCAGCAGCAAATTGAGAACCGCAAGAGGAAGTATGGACAAGGAAAGTACAATTCAGGAGCTCAGCAGAAGCCACGTTTTACCCCTAGACCGGGAGGACATTTTCAGCATACCCATGGAGGAGGTAGCTCGCACAATCACAATGGCACCAGGAATGGTAATGGTAATGGAGGAAGCAACGGCCAGAACCGCACCAACCCATCAACCCCAGCCAAGAAAGACCTGAACCAAGTCACTTGCTTTAAGTGTTCGAAGACTGGACATTATGCAAATGAATGTCCTGAATTACAAAATGGAAATAGCAATGGAAGCTCTAGGAAGAAGCCGAACCCTTTCAACAGGGGACAGGTGAACCACGTTAGCGTGGAGGAGGTTGAAGCTCAGCCAGATGCAGTAATAGGTAAGTTTTTGGTTAAGTCATTTACTGCACTCGTTCTTTTTGGTACTGGTGCATCGCATTCATACATCTCAAGGGGATTTGTGGATAAGTATAACCTGTCAACCCAAGCCCTTAGGTCACCCATGTTAGTAACCTCGCCTGGAGCAGAATATATGGCTAGTCGATGGTGTGATCGGTTACCATTAAGGATTGGTAACTATGTTTTTCCCTCAGACCTAATAGTATTGGAATCCCAAGGATTGGATGTGATATTAGGCATGGATTGGTTATCAAAGTATGAATGGAATATTGAATGTGCTAGTAAGTCAATCTTACTTACCACCCAAGAAGGGAGAAGGATCAAGTATGTATCCCGACATGTGCCAAAGAGGACTCAAGTAAATTGTTTAATAGGAGTTGTGTAGGAGGAAGTACCAGTGGTAAGGGAATTCCCTGAAGTATTTCCAGAAGAGTTTCCAGGCATGCCACCGGATAGAGATATTGAGTTTTTGATTGAGCTATTGCCAGGCACAGGGCCAATATCAAAGAGACCATACAGGATGCCTGCAAAGGATTTGGTGGAAATTAAGAAGCAGATTAAAGAGTTACTGGATAAGGGATATATTCGCCC
Source organism: Triticum urartu (assembly GCF_003073215.2). Classification (NCBI taxonomy): domain Eukaryota; kingdom Viridiplantae; phylum Streptophyta; class Magnoliopsida; order Poales; family Poaceae; genus Triticum; species Triticum urartu. The sequence continues at coordinate 619,284,117 of NC_053023.1, forward strand.
AAGTTCTTCGCCTTGGGGATCGCCAGTACTTCTAGTGGAGAAGAAGGATGGATCGTTAAGGATGGTTGTCGGGGATTGAATGAAGTAACAATCAAGAATAAGTACCCACTACCAATGATCAATGATTTGTTTGATCGATTGCAAGGAGCTAAGGTATTTTCCAAGATCGATCTGCGATCAGGATACCACCAGTTGAAGATTCGAGAACAGGATATTCCTAAGACAGCTTTTACCACCAGGTATGGGCTGTACGAGTATACCGTTATGTCATTTGGTCTGACTAACGCACCTGCCTATTTTATGAACATGATGAACAAAGTGTTTATGGAGTTCTTGGATAAGTTCGTCATGGTGTTCATTGATGATATCCTGGTTTACTCAAAAAATGAAGAGGAACATAAGGAGCATTTGCGTTTGGTACTTGGTAAGCTCAGAGAACATCAGTTGTATGCCAAGTTCAGCAAATGTGAGTTTTGGTTGAAGGAAGTAGGATTCCTCGGACACGTTATATCCGGAGAAGGAATAGTAGTTGATCCCACAAAAGTTGATACTGTGACCAAGTGGGAAGAACCAACCACGGTTGGAGAGATCCGGAGTTTTCTTGGACTCGCAGGATACTACCTGAGATTCATTGAGAATTTCTCAAAGATTGCAAAGGCTATGACGGAGTTATTAAAGAAGGATACCAAGTTCAAATGGACTAAGGAATGTGAGGCTAGTTTCCAGGAGTTGAAGAAACGCTTGGTTACTTCACCAGTGTTGATTTTGCCAGATCAGACCAATGACTATGAGGTGTATTGCGACGCTTCACGTCAAGGACTTCGAGTAGTGCTTATGCAGGAAGGGAGAGTTGTTTCATATGCCTCAACACAACTGAAACCTCATGAGTTGAATTATGCAATGCATGATTTGGAGACATTTTCTGATTGGAAACATTTTCGTAGTGCATGCATTAAAGACTTGGAGACATTTTCTGATTGGAAACCATTGTGAGGTGTACACGAATCATAAGATTTTGAAATACATTTTCACACAGAAGGAGTTAAACCTCAGACAAAGGAGATGGTTGGAGCTCATCAAGGATTACGATATGAGATTGCATTACCATCCTAGAAAGGCTAATGTAGTAGCTGACGCATTAAGCCGTAAGAGTCATGTCAATACATTAATGACGGGAGAAATACCAAGGGAGTTAGCAGAAAATCTTCGTGAACTATGTTTGGAATTAGTTCCGAGAGGCTATGTAGCAGCATTGGAGATTCAGTCAACTTTGATGGATAGAATCAGAGAAGCTCAGAAGACTGACAAGGAGATTGCCTCTATAAAGGAGAAAATAAGCGAAGGAAAGGCTAAAGAATTTCGTGAGGATGAGCACGACACCCTATGGTTTGAAGACCGTGTTTATGTGCCCAATGACCCGGAGATTAGGAAGCTAATTTTGCAAGAGGCACACGATTCACCATATTCGATTCACCCAGGAAATACCAAGATGTATTTAGATTTGAAAGATATTTTCTGGTGGACTGGAATGAAGAAGAATATTGCAGAGTATGTAGCAGTTTGTGATGTGTGTCAGAGAGTAAAGGCAGAGCATCAGAAGCCAGCAGGATTGTTACAACCATTTGTCGATACCCGAATGGAAGTGGGATAAGTTAGGCATGGATTTTATCACGGGATTACCCAGGACTCGTTCAGGCTATGACTCGATTTGGGTTATAGTCGATCGGTTGATGAAAGTAGCTCATTTCATCCCAGTAAAGACCACTTACACCAGTGCTAAGTTGGAAAAGATATACATGACCAGGATCGTATGTCTGCATGGAGTTCCGAGGAGTATCGTATCAGATAGAGGAACCCAGTTTACCTCAAAGTTCTGGAAGCAGTTGCATGAAACTTTGGGTACCAGGCTAGAATTCAGTATAGCTTTTCATCCACAGACAGATGGACAGACCGAGAGAGTCAATCAGATTTTGGAGGATATGCTGAGAGCTTGTGTGCTAGATTACGGATCTAGTTGGGACGACAATTTGCCATATGCAGAGTTCTCTTACAACACAGTTACCAAACCAGTTTAAAGATGGCCCCTTTCGAAGCTTTGTACGGAAGGAGGTGCAGGACACCGTAGTCATGGGACGAAGTTGGAGACCGCCAGTTGTTTGGGCCTGATTTGATTAGAGAGTCTGAACAGAAGGTGAAATTGATTCGCGATAGGCTCAAGGTAGCTCAGTACAGACAGAAGAGTTATGCAGATTCTAAACGCAAGGAGACAGTTTACGAAGTTGGAGATAGAGCTTATCTTCGAGTATGTCCACTTCGGGGAACAAAGCGTTTTGGTGTTAAGGGAAAGTTAGCGCCACGATTTGTAGGACCATATCGAGTTTTGGAGCGTATGGGAGAAGTGGCCTACAAGTTGGAATTGCCCGAAGGATTGTCAGGAGTTCATAATGAGTTCCATGTTTCTCAGTTGAAGAAGTTCCATGCAGAGATGGCTGGCATACCCTTTAGAGACACAGTGCCATTGGAAACAATTCAGTTGTATAACGATTTGACCTATGAGGAGAAACCAGTTAAGATTCTCGAGTTTGCCAGCCGAGTCACTCCCAGCAAGGTTATCAAGTTTTGCAAGGTTCAGTGGAGCCACCACACAGAGGATGAAGCCACCTGGGAGCGAGAGGAAGATTTGCTCAAGGACCACACTCACCTATTTTCTAGCCAACCCGAATCTCGAGGGCGAGATTCATCTTAAGGGGGTAGGTTTGTAACATCCCAAATTTTCAATTTGGAATGTTATACATTAGATCATCATTGCATATCATATTTTATTTTGCTATGGTTTGATCCTAGAAATTTCTACGCAACTCAAGGACCCACGGAGAGAGTTGGGAAATTCATTATTTTCATATTTGAGTTTTCTCTAATTTTGAGAATAGGATCATTTGATTTTTATTATTTTATCATCAATTATTTCTATTACAAAAATATGAGAGAGGGAATAAAATGACTTTCCCAAAATAAAGAAATATTGAGGATTTAATAATAAAATCAAATAAGATTTAATTTTGGAGTTTTTCTTTATTTTATTTGAATTAGGAAATATGTGCGTTTTTCAAAATTGTATTTAGGCCCCAAATAAATGTTCACCTTGTGCGGCTTGATTTTAGAAGCCCGGGAAATTTTATTTCGGAATTTTTGGAGTCCGTTTAGTATTCCTTTTTATTTTTCTTCTGCGTGTTAATATTTGAAAAAAACGCGCACCGACCTACGGGCCGTGTCCAACCGGGACTCCGGCCCGCCAAGGCTTTATAAGCCGGAGGGAGGCAGCCCGAGGCCCAGCCGCCGCCCCCGAAACACTAGCCGCCCGAGTGCCCCGCCGCCGCCGCCCGCCGCCGACGCCGCCGCCGACCCGCCACCCGAGGTTCGCCTCGCCTCGGAATCCATGCCGCCATTTTTTTCAAAAAACCGTTCGGTTTTTCGTCAGTTTTTTTAGTTTCGGTTTTTTAAATAGATCGGTTTTCCTATTTATTTAATTAGCGAGCGTTCGTCCGTTCGTTCGTTCTAGCGAACGTTCGTCGTTTTTCTTTTTCTCGGATTAAATCCGTGATTTTTCTGATCGTGATTTTCGTTTTAGTATAACTTTTCGCTCGTTTATCGGAATCAGGCGATTCAAGCGCCTGGAGTTTCTCTCAAAACCCTCTATCCGTTTAACCAACTTAAACAAGTTATTGCTACTGTAAAATTTGACTTAGATCCAGATTAATAGAACGAAGTTGTTTTCTTTCGCCGTTTGACTTTCGTTGCTTCGTTCGATTTGATTCTTTTTGCAAACCGGAGTTCTTAAGTTGAACTTTCTGGTTAATTCTCTTATTTGACTTTCACATGTGCATTAGATGAGTACTAATTGTATACTTGTTTGTTTGTCTGTGATAGAATACCCGGAGTGCGCCGCCTGTTACTTCGAATCTCTAGGTTTCGCGGATCATCAGGAAAGCAAGTAACACTTGATCATACCTTTCCTACTACCCAGTTTTATTGCATTAGGTCAAACCTCAAACATTGCATGCTTAGGATCTAATTAAATTGTGGGATGGGAAGTAGTTGAGGTAGTACCTATTACCTGTTATATTATCAAACCTTTGGGAGTTACTTCTACGTTTGCCATTATGCCATGCTATGCTAGTAGACGTGGATTGGGTGAGTGATATCCATGACAGATGTGAGTTTGTTAATTAATGGTTTATTTAAGGTGGCTACTTAAACACACATCTGGGTGGATTGAGGCACCTGGGTAATCACGGATTTGCCTGTTTTCTTTTGGACCGCCACCCAGGCTCAAAGGGATCATGAGATTTTTCATACTAGAAACTTCCGTGTGCAGCCACAAGCTATTATGGGCTCTAGCATAGTTGACTAAGTTGTGCGAACTCTTACAGTGGTAGACTAGCAGATGTAGGTGGTACGGTCTACCCGATCGTAAGGTGCTAGCGCTTCTGAAAGACTATGTCTTGGTCATCCGTCTTCTCAAACACCATGTAGTGCGAGAAACCAAACGGAGGCGATCGAGTCTTGTGGGGAAAAGTGTGCAAACCTCTGCAGAGTGTATTGAACTAATCATGGTTAGCCGTGTCCCCGGTTATGGACATCTTCAGTATCTAGTACCTGGATTATCATGTGAATCTCAATATGTTACTCTAAATTAATTTTGTTGGGTTCTGTAATGATGATGTTTAATTGGGATTGAGGATGCTGTCAACCATTCTCAATGTTTAACAACCACCATGATAGATAAATAAAATTTATTCCTTTGTAGTAGGGAAAAATTAGCTTTACGCAAAACTGTAACCATAGAGCTTTCCACCAGCCAAATATGCATATAGTATAGCTTTCATTCCATTACTCTCTATGTGTTACCTTGCCAGCATATTCCATGTGTTGACCCGTTTCGGGCTGCAACGTTAATGTTGCAGACTTTTCAGACGACGATTAAGGAGTTTTTAGGTCGTGGTTCTATACTCAGTGATGCCATTGGAGTTGATGGACTCACTTATCTTCCAAGCCTTCCGCTGTTATCGTTATTAGATGGCCTTAAGCCATATTTATTGTAATAAGTTCTCTATTGAGACACTCGATGTAATAAGTGTGTGATTGCTACTCTGTTATAAATCCTCCGAGTACTGTGTGGTGTCAGCATTACTGATCCAGGGATGACACCGGAGCACAGAGATCAGACTGTTTGAGGTCTGGTCGCTACATATCATGAAATAAGGAAATAAATAATAACTTTATTATTGCCTCTAGGGCATATTTCCTTCAGTCTCCCACTTGCACCAGAGTCAATAATCTATATTACACAGTAATGATTCTAACACCCATGGAGACTTGGTGTTGATCATGTTTTGCTCGTGGAAGAGGATTAGTCAATGGGTCTGCAATATTCAGATCCGTATGTATCTTGCAAATTTCTATGTCACCCACCTGGACTAAATCCGGGATGGAATTGAAGTGTCTCTTGATGTGCTTGGTTCTCTTGTGAAATCTGGATTCCTTTGCCAAGGCAATTGCACCAGTATTGTCACAAAAGATTTTCATTGGACCCGATGCACTAGGTATGACACCTAGATCGGATATGAACTCCTTCATCCAGACTCCTTCATTTGCTGCTTCCGAAGCAGCTATGTACTCCGCTTCACACGTAGATCCCGCCAGGACGCTTTGTTTAGAACTGCACCAACTGACATCTCCACCGTTTAATATAAACACGTATCCGGTTTGTGATTTAGAATCGTCTGGATCAGTGTCAAAGCTTGCGTCAACGTAACCATTTACGATGAGCTCTTTGTCACCTCCATAAATGAGAAACATATCCTTAATCCTTTTCAGGTATTTCAGCATGTTCTTGACCGCTGTCCAGTGATCCACTCCTGGATTACTTTGGTACCTCTCTGCTAGACTTATAGCAAGGCACACATCAGGTCTGGTACACAGCATTGCATACATGATAGAGCCTATGGCCGAAGCATAGGGAACATCTTTCATCTTCTCTCTATCTTCTGCAGTGGTCGGGCATCGAGTCTTACTCAACTTCACACCTTGTAACACAGGCAAGAACCCTTTCTTTGCTTGATCCATTTTGAACTTTTCCAAAACTTTGTCAAGGTATGTGCTTTGTGAAAGTCCAATTAAGCGTCTTGATCTATCTCTATAGATCTTGATGCCCAATATGTAAGCAGCTTTACCGAGGTCTTTCATAGAAAAACTTTTATTCAAGTATCCCTTTATGCTATCCAGAAATTCTATATCATTTCCAATCAGCAATATGTCATCCACATATGATATCAGAAATTCTATAGAGCTCCCACTCACTTTCTTGTAAATACAGGCTTCTCCAAAAGTCTGTATAAAACCAAATGCTTTGATCACACTATCAAAGCGTTTATTCCAACTCCGAGAGGCTTGCACCAGTCCATAAATGGATCGCTGGAGCTTGCACACTTTGTTAGCTCCCTTTGGATCGACAAAACCTTCTGGTTGCATCATATACAACTCTTCTTCCAGAAATCCATTCACGAATGCAGTTTTGACATCCATTTGCCAAATTTCATAATCATAAAATGCGGCAATTGCTAACATGATTCGGACAGACTTAAGCATCGCTACGGGTGAGAAGGTCTCATCGTAGTCAATCCCTTGAACTTGTCGAAAACCTTTTGCAACAAGTCGAGCTTTATAGACAGTAACATTACCGTCAGCATCAGTCTTCTTCTTGAAGATCCATTTATTCTCAATTGCTTGCCGATCAACGGGCAAGTCAACCAAAGTCCACACTTTGTTCTCATACATGGATCCCATCTCAGATTTCATGGCCTCAAGCCATTTTGTGGAATCTGGTCTCACCATCGCTTCTTCATAGTTCATAGGTTCGTCATGGTCTAGTAACATAACTTCCAGAACAGGATTACCGTACCACTCTGGTGCGGATCTTACTCTGGTTGACCTACGAGGTTCAGTAACAACTTGATCTAAAGTTTCATGATCATCATCATTAACTTCCTCACTAATTGGTGTAGGTGTCACAGAAACCGTTTTCTGTGATGAACCACTTTCCAATAAGGGAGCAGGTACAGTTACCTCATCAAGTTCTACTTTCCTCCCACTCACTTCTTTCAAGAGAAACTTTTTCTCTAGAAAAACTCCGAATTTAGCAACAATAGTCTTGCCTTCGGATCTGTGATAGAAGGTATACCCAACAGTCTCCTTTGGGTATCATATGAAGACACATTTCTCCGATTTGGGTTCGAGATTATCAGGTTGAAGCTTTTTCACATAAGCATCGTAGCCCCAAACTTTCAGAAACGACAACTTTGGTTTCTTACCAAACCATAGTTCATAAGGCGTCGTCTCAGCGGATTTCGATGGTGCCCTATTTAAGGTGAATGTGGCCGTCTCTAAAGCATATCCCCAAAACGATAGCGGTAAATCAGTAAGAGACATCGTAGATCGCACCATATCTAGTAAAGTACGATTACGACATTCGGACACAACATTACGCTGTGGTGTTCCGGGTGGCGTGAGTTGCGAAACTATTCCGCATTGTTTCAAATGAAAACCAAACTCATAACTCAAATATTCTCCTCCACGATCAGATCGTAGATACTTTATTTTCTTGTTACGATGATTTTCAACTTCACTCTGAAATTCTTTGAACTTTTCAAATGTTTCAGACTTATGTTTCATTAAGTAGATATACCCATATCTGCTTAAATCATCTGTGAAGGTGAGAAAATAACGATATCCGCCACGAGCCTCAACATTCATTGGACCACATACATCTGTATGTATGATCTCCAACAAATCTGTTGCTTTCTCCATAGTTCCGGAGAACGGTGTTTTATTCATCTTGCCCATGAGGCACGGTTCGCAAGTACCAAGTGATTCATAATCAAGTGGTTCCAAAAGTCCATCAGTATGGAGTTTCTTCATGCGCTTTACTCCGATATGACCTAAACGGCAGTGCCACAAATAAGTTGCACTATCATTATCAACTCTGCATCTTTTGGCTTCAATATTATGAATATGTGTATCACCACTATCGAGATTTAGCAAAAATAGACCACTCTTCAAGAGTGCATAACCATAAAAAATATTACTCATATAAATAGAACAACCATTATTCTCTAATTTAAATGAATAACCATCTCGCATCAAACAAGATCCAGATATAATGTTCATGCTCAACGCTGGCACCACATAACAATTATTTAGGTCTAATACTAATCCCGAAGGTAGATGTAGAGGTAGCGTGCCGACCGCGATCACATCGACTTTGGAACCATTTCCCACGCGCATCGTCACCTCGTCCTTAGCCAATCTTTGCTTAATCCGTAGCCCCTGTTTCGAGTTGCAAATGTTAGCAACAGAACCAGTATCAAATACCCAGGTGCTACTGCGAGCATTAGTAAGGTACACATCAATAACATGTATATCACAGATACCTTTGTTCACTTTGCCATCCTTCTTATCTGCCAAATACTTGGGGCAATTCCGCTTCCAGTGACCAGTCTGCTTGCAGTAGAAGCACTCAGTCTTAGGCTTAGGTCCAGACTTGGGTTTCTTCTCCTGAGCAGCAACTTGTTTGCTGTTCTTCTTGAAGTTCCCCTTCATCTTCCCTTTGCCCTTTTTCTTGAAACTGGTGGTCTTATTGATCATCAACACTTGATGCTCCTTCTTGATTTCTACCTCCGCGGCTTTTAGCATTGCGAAGAGCTCAGGAATAGTCTTATTCATCCCTTGAATATTATAGTTCATCATGAAGCTTTTGTAGCTTGGTGGCACTGATTGAAGAACTCTGTCAATGACACTATCAACAGGAAGATTAACTCCCAGTTGAGTCAAGTGATTATGATACCCAGACATTTTGAGTATATGTTCACTGACAGAACTATTCTCCTCCATCTTGCAGCTATAGAACTTATTGGAGACTTCATATCTCTCAATCCGGGCATTTGCTTGAAATATTAACTTCAACTCATGGATCATCTCATATGCTCCATGACGTTGGTTCTAAGCCGTAAAGTGTTGGAAATATGCCCTAGAGGCAATAATAAAATGGTTATTATTATATTTCTTTGTTCATGATAATTGTCTATTGTTCATGCTATAATTGTGTTATCCGGAAATCGTAATACATGTGTGAATACATAGACCACAACACGTCCCTAGTGAGCCTCTAGTTGACTAGCTCGTTGATCAAAAGATAGTCATGGTTTCCTGACTATGGACATTGGATGTCATTGATAACGGGATCACATCATTAGGAGAATGATGTGATGGACAAGACCCAATCCTAAGCATAGCACAAAGATCGTGTAGTTCGTTTGATGTAGCTTTTCCTAATGTCAAGTATCATTTCCTTAGACCATGAGATTGTGCAACTCCCAGATACCGTAGGAGTGCCTTGGGTGTGCCAAACGTCACAACGTAACTGGGTGACTATAAAGGTACATTACAGGTATCTCCGAAAGTATCTGTTGGGTTGGCACGAATCGAGACTGGGATTTGTCACTCCGTATGACGGAGAGGTATCTCTGGGCCCACTCGGTAATGCATCATCATAATGAGCTCAATGTGACCAAGTGGTTGATCATGGGATCATGCATTACGGCATGAGTAAAGTGACTTGCCGGTAACGAGATTGAACGAGGTATTGGGATACCGACGATCGAGTCTCGGGCAAGTAACGTACCGATTGACAAAGGGAATTGTATACGAATTGATTGAATCCTCGACATCGTGGTTCATCCGATGAGATCATCGTGGAGCATGTGGGAGCCAACATGGGTATCCAGATCCCGCTGTTGGTTATTGACCGGAGAGGCGTCTCGGTCATGTCTGCATGTCTCCCGAACCCGTAGGGTCTACACACTTAAGGTTCGGTGACGCTAGGGTTGTAGAGATATTAGCATATGGTAACCCGAAAGTTGTTCGGAGTCTCGGATGAGATCCCGGACGTCACGAAAAGTTCCGGAATGGTCCGGAGGTGAAGATTTATATATAGGAAGTCAAGTTTCGGCCATCGGGAAAGTTTCGGGGGTAATCAGTATTGTACCGGGACCACCGGAAGGGTCCCGGGGGTCCACCGGGTGGGGCCACCTATCCCGGAGGGCCCCATGGGCTGAAGTGGGAGGGGAACCAGCCCCTAGTGGGCTGGTGCGCCCCCCTTGGGCCTCCCCCTGCGCCTAGGGTTGGAAACCCTAGGGATGGGGGGCGCCACCCTTGCCTTGGGGGGCAAGGCACACCCTTGGCCGCCGCCCCCCTAGGAGATTAGATCTCCTAGGGCCGGCGCCCCCCTAGGCACCCTATATATAGTGGGGGAGGGCAGCCGCACCCAAGCCCCTGGCCTCTCCCTCTCCCTCCCGTGACACTCCTCCGTCTCCCTGCGCTTGGCGAAGCCCTGCCGAGATCACCGTTGCTTCCACCACCACGCCGTCGTGCTGCTGGATCTTCATCAACCTCTCCTTCCCCCTTGCTGGATCAAGTTGGAGGAGACGTCTTCCCAACCGTACGTGTGTTGAACACGGAGGTGCCGTCCGTTCGGCACTTGGTCATCGGTGATTTGGATCACGTCGAGTACGACTCCATTAACCCCGTACTCTTGAACGCTTCCACGCGCGATCTACAAGGGTATGTAGATGCACTCCTCTCTCCCTCGTTGCTAGATGACTCCATAGATTGATCTTGGTGATGCATAGAAAATTTTAAAATTCTGCTACGTTCCCCAACAGTGGCATCATGAGCTAGGTCTATGCGTAGTTACTATGCACGAGTAGAACAGAAAGCAATTGTGGGCGTCGATATTGTCAATTTTCTTGCCGTTACTAGTCTTATCTTGATTCGGCGGCATCGTGGGATGAAACGGCCCGGACCGACCTTACACGTACGCTTACGTGAGACTGGTTCCACCGACTGACATGCACTAGTTGCATAAGGTGGCTGGCGGGTGTCTGTCTCTCCCACTTTAGTCGGATCGAATTCGATGAACAGGGCCCTTATGAAGGGTAAATAGAAATTGTCAATTCACGTTGTGGTTTTGGCGTAGGTAAGAAACGTTCTTGCTAGAAACCTATAGCAGCCACGTAAAAACTTGCAACAAGAATTAGAGGACGTCTAACTTGTTTTTGCAGCAAGTGTTTTGTGATGTGATATGGCCAAAGGATGTGATGAATGATATATGTGATGTATGAGATGATCATGTTCTTGTAATAGGAATCACGACTTGCATGTCGATGAGTATGACAAACGGCAGGAGCCATAGGAGTTGTCTTTATTTATTTATGACCTGCGTGTCAACATAAACGTCATGTAATTACTTTACTTTATTGCTAAAGCGTTAGCCATAGTAGTAGAAGTAATAGATGACGAGACAACTTCAAGAAGACACGATGATGGAGAACATGATGATGGAGATCATGGTGTCATGCCGGTGACAATGATGATCATGGAGCCCCGAAGATGGAGATCAAAAGGAGCAAATGATATTGGCCATATCATGTCACTATTTGATTGCATGTGATGTTTATCATGTTTTACATCTTATTTGCTTAGAACGACGGTAGCTTAAATAAGATGATCCCTCATAATAATTTCAAGAAAGTGTTCCCCCTAACTGTGCACCGTTGCGAAGGTTCGTTGTTTCGAAGCACCACGTGATGATCGGGTGTGATAGATTCTAACGTTCGAATACAACGGGTGTAAGCCAGATTTACACACGCAATACACTTAGGTTGACTTGACGAGCCTAGCATGTACAGACATGGCCTCGGAACACGGAAGACCGAAAGGTCGAGCATGAGTCATATAGAAGATACGATCAACATGAAGATGTTCACCGATGTTGGCTAGTTCGTCTCACGTGATGATCGGACATGACCTAGTTAACTCGGATCATGTTGCACTTAGATGACTGGAGGGATGTCTATCTGAGTGGGAGTTCATTGAATAATTTGATTAGATGAACTTAATTATCATGAACTTAGTCTAAAATCTTTACAATATGTCTTGTAGATCAAATGGTCCATGTTGTCCTCAACTTCAACGCGTTCCTAGAGAAAACCAAGCTGAAAGACGATGGCAGCAACTATACGGACTGGGTCCGGAACCTGAGGATCATCCTCATAGCTGCCAAGAAAGATTATGTCCTAGAAGCACCGCTAGGCGACGCACCTGTCCCACAGAACCAAGACGTTATAAACGGTTGGCAGTCACGTGCTGATGATTACTCCCTCGTTTAGTGCGGCATGCTTTACAGCTTAGAACCGGGGCTCCAAAAGCGTTTTGAGAGACACGCAGCATATGAGATGTTCGAAGAGCTGAAAATGGTTTTTCAAGCTCATGCCCTGGTCGAGAGATATGAAGTCTCCGACAAGTTCTTCAGCTGTAAGATGGAGGAAAATAGTTCTGTCAGTGAGCACATACTCAGAATGTCTGGGTTGCATAACCGCTTGACTCAGCTGGGAGTTAATCTCCTGGATGACGCGGTCATTGACAGAATCCTTCAGTCGCTTCCACCGAGCTACAAGAGCTTTGTGAGGAACTTCAATATGCAGGGGATGGAAAAGACCATTCCTGAGGTGTATTCAATGCTGAAATCAGCAGAGGTGGAAATCAAAAAGGAACATCAAGTGTTGATGGTGAATAAAACCACTAAGTTCAAGAAAGGCAAGGGTAAGAAGAACTTCAAGAAGGACGGCAAGGGAGTTGCCGCGCCCGGTAAGCAAGCTGCCGGGAAGAAGCCAAAGAATGGACCCAAGCCCGAGACTGAGTGTTTTTATTCCAAGGGAAGTGGTCACTGGAAGCGGAACTGCCCCAAATACTTAGCGGACAAGAAGGCCGGCAACACTAAAGGTATATGTGATATACATGTAATTGATGTGTACCTTACCAGTACTCGTAGTAGCTCCTGGGTATTTGATACCGGTGCGGTTGCTCACATTTGTAACTCAAAGCAGGAGCTGCGGAATAAGCGGAGACTGGCGAAGGACGAGGTGACGATGCGCGCCGGGAATGGTTCCAAGGTCGATGTGATCGCCGTCGGCACGTTGCCTCTACATTTACCTACGGGATTAGTTTTAAACCTCAATAATTGTTATTTAGTGCCAGCTTTGAGCATGAACATTGTATCAGGATCTCGTTTAATACGAGATGGCTACTCATTTAAATCCGAGAATAATGGTTGTTCTATTTATATGAGAGATATGTTTTATGGTCATGCTCCGATGGTGAATGGTTTATTCTTAATGAATCTCGAGCGTAATGCTACACATATTCATAGTGTGAATACCAAAAGATGTAAGGTTGATAATGATAGTCCCACATACTTGTGGCACTGCCGCCTTGGTCACATAGGTGTCAAACGCATGAAGAAGCTCCATGCAGATGGACTTTTTGAGTCTCTTGATTACGAATCATTTGACACGTGCGAACCATTCCTCATGGGTAAAATGACCAAGACTCCGTTCTCAGGAACAATGGAGCGAGCAACCAACTTATTGGAAATCATACATACTGATGTGTGCGGTCCAATGAGTGTTGAGGCTCGCGGTGGCTATCGTTATGTTCTCACCCTCACTGATGACTTGAGTAGATATGGGTATGTCTACTTAATGAAACACAAGTCTGAGACCTTTGAAAAGTTCAAGGAATTTCAGAGTGAGGTTGAGAATCAACGTGACAGAAAAATCAAGTTCTTGCGATCAGATCGTGGGGGAGAATACTTGAGTCACGAATTTGGCACACACTTAAGAAAATGTGGAATAGTTTCACAACTCACGCCGCCTGGAACACCTCAGTGTAATGGTGTGTCCGAACGTCGTAATCGCACTCTATTGGATATGGTGCGATCTATGATGTCTCTTACCGATTTACCGCTGTCATTTTGGGGCTATGCTTTAGAGACTGCTGCATTCACTTTAAATAGGGCTCCGTCGAAATCCGTTGAGACGACACCGTATGAATTATGGTTTGGGAAGAAACCTAAGCTGTCATTTCTAAAAGTTTGGGGATGCGATGCTTATGTCAAGAAACTTCAACTTGAAAAGCTCGAACCCAAGTCGGAAAAATGCGTCTTTATAGGATACCCTAAAGAAACTATTGGGTATACATTCTACCACAGATCCGAAGGCAAGATCTTTGTTGCCAAGAATGGGTCCTTTCTAGAGAAAGAGTTTCTCTCGAAAGAAATAAGTGGGAGGGAAGTAGAACTTGATGAAGTATTACCTCTTGAACCGGTAAGTGGCGCAGCTCAAGAAAATGTTCCTGAGGTGCTTGCACCGACTAGGGAGAAAGTTAATGATGATGATCATGAAACTTCAGATCAAGTTACTACTGAACTTCGTAGGTCCACGAGGACACGTTCCGCACCAGAGTAGTACGACAACCCTGTCTTGGAAATCATGTTGTTAGACAACGGTGAACCTTCGAACTATGAAGAAGCGATGGCGGGCCCGGATTCCGACAAATGGCTGGAAGCCATGAAATCCGAGATAGGATCCATGTATAAAAACGAAGTATGGACTTTGACTGACTTGCCCGATGATCGGCGAGCCATAGAAAATAAATGGATCTTTAAGAAGAAGACAGACGCGGATGGTAATGTGACCATCTATAAAGCTCAGCTTGTCGCTAAGGGTTATCGACAAGTTCAAGGGGTTGATTACGATGAGACTTTCTCACCCGTAGCGAAGCTGAAGTCCATCCGAATCATGTTAGCAATTGCCGCATTCTATGATTATGAGATATGGCAAACGGATGTCAAAATGGCATTCCTTAATGGTTTCCTTAAGGAAGAATTGTATATGATGCAACCGGAAGGTTTTGTCGATCCTAAGAATGCTGACAAGGTGTGCAAGCTCCAACGCTCGATTTATGGGCTGGTGCAAGCATCTCGGAGTTGGAACATTCATTTTGATGAGATGATCAAAGCATTTGGGTTTATGCAGACTTATGGAGAAGCCTGCATTTACAAGAAAGTGAGTGGGAGCTCTATAGGATTTCTCACATTGTATGTGGATGACATACTGTTGATGGGAAATGATATAGAATTCTTGGAAAGCATAAAGGCCTACTTGAACAAGTGTTTTTCAATGAAGAACCTTGGAGAAGCTGCTTATATATTAGGCATCAAGATCTATAGAGATAGATCGAGACGCCTCATTGGTCTTTCACAGAGTACGTACCTTGACAAGATATTGAAGAAGTTCAAAATGGATCAGTCAAAGAAGGGGTTCTTGCCTATATTGCAAGGTACGAGATTGAGCACGGCTCAATGCCCGACCATGGCAGAAGATAGAGAAAAGATGAGTGCCGTCCCCTATGCCTCGGCCATAGGGTCTATCATGTATGCTATGCTGTGTACCAGACCTAATGTAAACCTCGCCGTAAGTTTGGTAGGAAGGTACCAAAGTAATCCCGGCATGGAACATTGGACAATGGTCAAGAATATCCTGAAGTACCTGAAAAGGACTAAGGACATGTTTCTCGTGTATGGAGGTGATGAAGAGCTCGTCGTAAAGGGTTACGTCGATGCTAGCTTCGACACAGATCTTGATGACTCTAAGTCACAAACCGGATACATGTATATTTTGAATGGTGGGGCAGTAAGCTGGTGCAGTTGCAAGCAAAGCGTTGTGGCGAGATCTACATGTGAAGCGGAGTACATGGCAGCCTTGGAGGCAGCACAAGAAGCAGTCTGGGTGAAGGAGTTCATTACCGACCTAGGAGTCATACGCAATGCGTCGGGCCCGATGACTCTCTTCTGTGACAACACTGGAGCTATTGCCCTTGCCAAGGAGCCCAGGTTTCACAGGAAGACCAGGCATATCAAGCGTCGCTTCAACTCCATTCGTGAAAGTGTTCAAAATGTAGACATAGAGATTTGTAAAGTACATACGGACCTGAATGTGGCAGATCCGTTGACTAAACCTCTCCCTAGAGCAAAACATGATCAACACCAGAACTGCATGGGTGTTCGATTCATCTAAATGTAACTAGAATATTGACTCTAGTGCAAGTGGGAGACTGTTGGAAATATGCCCTAGAGGCAATAATAAAATGGTTATTATTATATTTCTTTGTTCATGATAATTGTCTATTGTTCATGCTATAATTGTGTTATCCGGAAATCGTAATACATGTGTGAATACATAGACCACAACACGTCCCTAGTGAGCCTCTAGTTGACTAGCTTATTGATCAAAAGATAGTCATGGTTTCCTGACTATGGACATTGGATGTCATTGATAACGGGATCACATCATTAGGAGAATGATGTGATGGACAAGACCCAATCCTAAGCATAGCTCAAAGATCGTGTAGTTCGTTTGCTGTAGTTGTTCCGAATGTCAAGTATCATTTCCTTAGACCATGAGATTGTGCAACTCCCAGATACCGTAGGAGTGCCTTGGGTGTGCCAAACGTCACAACGTAACTGGGTGACTATAAAGGTACATTACAGGTATCTCCGAAAGTATCTGTTGGGTTGGCACGAATCGAGACTGGGATTTGTCACTCCGTATGACGGAGAGGTATCTCTGGGCCCACTCGGTAATGCATCATCATAATGAGCTCAATGTGACCAAGTGGTTGATCACGGGATCATGCATTACGGCACGAGTAAAGTGACTTGCCGGTAACAAGATTGAACGAGGTATTGGGATACCGACGATCGAGTCTCGGGCAAGTAATGTACCGATTGACAAAGGGAAATGTATACGGATTGATTGAATCCTCGACATCGTGGTTCATCCGATGAGATCATCATGGAGCATGTGGGATCCAACATGGGTATCCAGATCCCATTATTGGTTATTGACCGGAGAAGCGTCTCGGTCATGTCTGCATGTCTCCCGAACCCGTAGGGTCTACACACTTAAGGTTCGGTGACGCTAGGGTTGTAGAGATATTAGCATACGGTAACCCGAAAGTTGTTCGGAGTCCCGGATGAGATCCCGGACATCACGAGAAGTTCCGGAATGGTCCGGAGGTGAAGATTTATATATAGGAAGTCAAGTTTCGGCCATCGGGAAAGTTTCGGGGGTAATCAGTATTGTACCGGGACCACCGGAAGGGTCCCGGGGGTCCACCGGGTGGGGCCACCTATCCCGGAGGGCCCCATGGGCTGAAGTGGGAGGGGAACCAGCCCCTAGTGGGTTGGTGCGCCCCCCTTGGGCCTCCCCTGCGCCTAGGGTTGGAAACCCTAGGGGTGGGGGGCGCCACCCTTGCCTTGGGGGGCAAGGCACACCCTTGGCCGCCCCCCCTCTAGGAGATTGGATCTCCTAGGGCCGGCGCCCCCCCTAGGCACCCTATATATAGTGGGGGGAGGGAGGGCAGCCGCACCCAAGCCCCTGGCCTCTCCCTCTCCCTCCCGTGACACTCCTCCGTCTCCCTGTGCTTGGCGAAGCCCTGCCGAGATCACTGTTGCTTCCACCACCACGCCGTCGTGCTGCTGGATCTTCATCAACCTCTCCTTCCCCCTTGCTGGATCAAGTTGGAGGAGACGTCTTCCCAACCGTACGTGTGTTGAACGCGGAGGTGTCGTCCGTTCGGCACTTGGTCATCGGTGATTTGGATCACGTCGAGTACGACTCCATCAACCCCGTTCTCTTGAACGCTTCCGCGCGCAATCTACAAGGGTATGTAGATGCACTCCTCTCTCCCTCGTTGCTAGATGACTCCATAGATTGATCTTGGTGATGCGTAGAAAATTTTAAAACTCTGCTACGTTCCCCAACATAAAGCATGGCACACTGAACTATCAAGTAGTCATCAGCTTTGCTCTGCCAGACGTTCATAACATCTGGTGTTGCTCCTGCAGCAGGTTTGGCACTTAGCGGTGCTTCCAGGACGTAATTCTTCTGTGCAGCAATGAGGATAATCCTCAAGTTATGGACCCAATCCGTGTAATTGCTATCATCATCTTTCAACTTTGCTTTCTCAAGGAATGCATTACAATTCAACGGAACAACAGCACGGGCCATCTATCTACAATCAACATAGACAAGCAAGATACTATCAGGTACTAAGTTCATGATAAATTTAAGTTCAATTTAATCATATTATTTAAGAACTCCCACTTAGATAGACATCCCTCTAATCCTCTAAGTGATCACGTGATCCATATCAACTAAACCATGTCCGATCATCACGTGAGATGGAGTAGTATCAACGGTGAACATCACTATGTTGATCATATCTACTATATGATTCACGCTCGACCTTTCGGTCTCCGTGTTCCGAGGCCATATCTGTTATATGCTAGGCTCGTCAAGTTTAACCTGAGTATTCCGCGTGTGCAACTGTTTTGCACCCGTTGTATTTGAACGTAGAGACTATCACACCCGATCATCACGTGGTGTCTCAGCACGAAGAACTTTCGTAACGGTGCATACTCAGGGAGAACACTTATACTTTGATAATTTAGTGAGGGATCATCTTATAATGCTACCGTCAATCAAAGCAAGATAAGATGCATAAAAGATAAACATCACATGCAATCAATATAAGTGATATGATATGGCCATCATCATCTTGTGCTTGTGATCTCCATCTCCGAAGCACCTTCATGATCACCATCGTCACTGGCGCGACACCTTGATCTCCATCGTAGCATCGTTGTCGTCTCGCCAATCTTATGCTTCCACGACTATCGCTACTGCTTAGTGATAAAGTAAAGCATTACAGGGCGATTGCATTGCATACAATAAAGCGACAACCATATGGCTCCTGCCAGTTGCCGATAACTCGGTTACAAAACACGATCATCTCATACAATAAAATTTAGCATCATGTCTTGACCATATCACATCACAACATGCCCTGCAAAAATAAGTTAGACGTCCTCTACTTTGTTGTTGCAAATTTTACGTGGTTGCTATGGGCTTAGCAAGAACCGTTCTTACCTACGCATCAAAACCACAACGATAGTTTGTCAAGTTGGTGTTGTTTTAACCTTCGCAAGGACCGGGCGTAGCCACACTCGGTTCAACTAAAGTTGGAGAAACTGACACCCGCCAGCCACCTGTGTGCAAAGCGCGTCGGTAGAACCAGTCTCGCATAAGCGTAAGCGTAATGTCGGTCCGGGCTGCTTCATCCAACAATACCGCCAAAACAAAGTATGACATGCTGGTAAGCAGTATGACTTATATCGCCCACAACTCACTTGTGTTCTACTCGTGCATATGACATCTACGCATAAAACCTGGCTCGGATGCCACTGTTGGGAAACGTAGTAATTTCAAAAAAAATCCTACGCACACGCAGGATCATGGTGATGCATAGCAACGAGAGGGGAGAGTGTTTTCTACGTACCCTCGTAGACCGTTCGCAGAAGCGTTATATCAACGTGGTTGATGTAGTCGTACGCCTTCACGATCCGACCGATCCAAGTACCGAAAGCACGGCACCTCCGAGTTCTGCACACGTTCGGCTCGGTGACGTCCTCGCCTTCTCGATCCAGCAAGAGGGGCGAAGTAGTAGATGAGTTCCGGCAGCACGACGGCATGGTGACGGTGTTGGTGAAGAACAATCTTCGCAGGGCTTCACCTAAGCACTACGAAAACTATGACGGAGGATAAACTAGAGGGGACGGGGTTGCTGGCACACGGCTTGGTGTTTCTTGATGTGTCTTGGGTTCTAGCCCTACCCCTCTATTTATAAGTTGAGCCTTGGGGTCGAAACTTGGAGTAAAAGCCTCCACAAAGTCGGTTTTACCCGGAAGGCAAGAGTCCTTCTCGGATTCCAGGGCCAGACGCCAGGGTTCCCGACGTCTGGACCCAGACGCCAGGGACCCTAGCGTCTGGCCCCTGGACTCTGCAAAACTTCCTTTTGCCTTTCCAAAAACCTTGTGGGCTTTCCCCTTTGGCCCAAATAAAGTGTTCTCGTACCCAAACATTTCGGGAAACATCCGGAACCCCTTCCAGTGACCAAACACTATTATCCCATATATCAAACTTTATCTCCAGACCATTCCGAAGTTACTCGTCATGTCCGTGATCTCACTCCGGACTCCGAACAACATTCGGTCATCAACATACATAACTCATATACTACTATATCGTCAACGAACATTAAGCGTGCGGACCCTACGGGTTCGAGAACTATGTAGACATGACCGAGACACCTCTCTGGTCAATAACCAATAGCGGGACCTGGATGCCCATATTGGCTCCTACATATTCTACGAAGATCTTTATCGGCCAGACCGCATAACAACATACGTTGTTCCCTTTGTCATCGGTATGTTAATTGCCCGAGATTCGATCGTCGGTATCTCAATACCTAGTTCAATCACGTTACCGGCAAGTCTCTTTACTCGTTCCGTAATACATCATCCTGCAACTAACTCATTAGTTGCAATGCTTGCAAGGCTTATAGTGATGTGCATCACCGAGTGGGCCCAGAGATACCTCTCCTACAATCGGAGTGACAAATCCTAATCTCGAAATACGCCAACCCAACAAGTACCTTTGGAGACACCTGTAGAGCACCTTTATAATCACCCAGTTACGTTGTTGTTGGGGAACGTAGTAATTTAAAAAAAATTCCTACGCACACGCAAGATCATGGTGATGCATAGCAACAATAGGGGAGAGTGTTGTCTACGTACCCTCGTAGACCGGCAACGGAAGTGTTGACACAACGTAGAGGAAGTAGTCGTACGTCTTCCCGATCCGACTGATCCAAGTACCGAACGTACGACACCTCCGAGTTCTGCAAACGTTCAACTCGGTGACGTCCCTCGAGTTCCGATCCAGCAAAACGTTAAGGGAGAGTTTCGTCAGCACGACGGTGTGATGACAGTGATGATGTTCTACTGACGCAGGGCTTCGCCTAAGCACCGCTATGATATGACCGAGGTGGACTATGGTGGAAGGGGGCACCGCACACAGCTAAGGAACGATCACGAGGATCAACTTGTGTGTCATGGGGTGCCTCCTTGCCTCAGTATATAAAGGAGGGAGAGGGGGAGGTGCGGCCGGCCCGATGGGTGCGCCTGGAGGAGTCCTACTCCAACCGGGAGTAGGACTCCCCCCTCTTGCCTTGTTGGAAAAGGAAGGAGGAAGGGAGAAAGAGGAAAGGGGGGCGCCGCCCCCCCTTCCTTGTCCTATTCAGACTAGGGGGGAGGGGGCGCGCGGCCTTCCCTGGCCGGCCCTCCTCTTCTCCCTTATGGCCCACGTAGGCCCAATAACCCCCGGGGGGGTTTCGGTAACCCCCCCGTACTCTGGTAAAATCTCGATTTCACCCGGAATGTTTCCGATATCCAAATATAGGCTTCCAATATATCAATCTTTATGTCTCGGCCATTTCGAGACTCCTCGTCATGTCCGTGATCACATACGGGACTCCGAACAACCTTCGGTACATCAAAACACAAAAACCCTAATTACGATCATCACCGAACTTTAAGCGTGCGGACCCTACGGGTTCGAGAACTATGTAGACATGACCGAGACACGTCTCCGGTCAATAACCAATAGTGGAACCTGGATGCTCATATTGGCTCCTACATATTCTACGAAGATCTTTATCGGTCAGACCGCATAACAACATACGTTGTTCCCTTTGTCATCGGTATGTTACTTGCCCGAGATTTGATCATCGGTATCTCAATACCTAGTTCAATCTCGTTACCGGCAAGTCTCTTTACTCGTTCCATAATACATCATCCTGCAACTAACTTATTAGTTGCAATGCTTGCAAGGCTTGAGTGATGTGCATTACCGAGAGGGCCCAGAGATACCTCTCCGACAATCGGAGTGGCAAATCCTAATCTCGAAATACGCCAACCCAACAAGTACCTTTGGAGACACCTGTAGAGCACCTTTATAATCACCCAGTTACGTTGTGACATTTGGTAGCACACAAAGTGTTCCTCCGGTAAACGGGAGTTGCATAATCTCATAGTCATAGGAACATGTATAAGTTATGAAGAAAGCAATAGCAACAAAGTAAACGATCAAGTGCTAAGCTAACGGAATGGGTCAAGTCAATCACATCATTCTCCTAATGATGTGATCCCGCTAATCAAATGACAACTCATGTCTATGGTTAGGAAACATAACCATCTTTGATTAACGAGCTAGTCAAGTAGAGGCATACTAGTGACTCTCTGTTTTTGTCTATGTATTCACACATGTATTATGTTTCCGGTTATTACAATTCTAGCATGAATAATAAACATTTATCATGATATAAAAAAATAAATAATAACTTTACTATTGCCTTTAGGGCATATTTCCTTCAGTTGTGACGTTTGGTGGCACACAAAGTGTTCCTCCGGTAAACGGGAGTTGCATAATCTCATAGTCATAGGAACATGTATAAGTCATGAAGAAAGCAATAGCAACAAACTAAACGATCAAGTGCTAAGCTAACGGAATGGGTCAAGTCAATCACATCATTTTCCTAACGATGTGATCTCGTTAATCAAATGACAACTCATGTCTATGGTTAGGAAACTTAACCATCTTTGATCAACGAGCTAGTCAAGTAGAGGCATACTAGTGACACTCTGTTTGTCTATGTATTCACACATGTATTATGTTTCCGGTTAATACAATTCTAGCATGAATAATAAACATTTATCATGAAATAAGGAAATAAATAATAACTTTATTATTGCCTCTAGGGCATATTTCCTTCAATATCACTATAATTCTTAGTCAAAGGAGTTACTTTGTATTTTATTTGATCTTAAATCCAAAATAGTGTACATGTAATGGCTACGACTATGAATAAAATTACAAAGTGTTTCTAAAAAACATGTGCGACAAAAATGTTCACTTTACTTACTAAACATATTTCTCAAATAAAGTACTAAACATATGTGATGCGAACAAAGATGAGAAATACACCATTTATATAAAATTTATCTATATAGAAAAAATACATAGATTCATTGAAAAGAAATACCACAAACACATTTTGTATGAAGGCATCAGACATTGAAAAGAAGTGAGAAAATAAAATAGGATAAAACAATAACATGGAAAGAAAGAAATATATAATACAAAGAAGTAAATGAATCATGTATGAAGACTAGAAAAGAATGTCAATAAACAAAAAATAGGAACAAAAAATATAGTAAATAAAAGAAAGAGAAAATATAGAATATCAGAAAATTTATTGATTCTAGCCTTTTTTAACACAGTACAATCGAAGTCACTCAGAGCATCTCCAGCCGCGCCCCCAACAGGCCCCCCAGGCCACTTTTTCGGCGACGGCGTCAAAAAACGCCCCAGTCACGGCCCCAGGACACCGAAAAGCGCCGGTTCGGCCCTTTTTTTCGCCCGGCGATCACAGGCCGAACCCGGCGCACTCAGGGCGGTCGGGGGCTCCGACGCAAGGGAAAAGCGCGGCTGGCCCACATCACGTGAAAAGTTAAGATTTTCTTCCCCGACTCACCTCCCACCCCCCGCGACCTCGGCCGCCACTAGCTATATCCCGGCGCCGACCGTCGCCCTTCACCACTAGATAGCCATTCCTCGCCCGAAAAATAGCAGAGGTTCGCCGTGGCAGCCCCTCCAACAGCAGCTGGGCGTTTGCGGCCACGGAGGGGCAGTTTAGCGGCGGGTACACGCCCACCGGGCGCAAGGTGTTCGGCGATTTGCCTGCCCCGGCGATGGACTCGGATGACGAGGAAGCGCTTGCCGCGCTGCTGGAGGAGGAAGCCGAGGCCGACGTCCAGGAAGAAGAGCATCTCATGGTGCTCGCCGCCCTCGCCCAGCTGTTGGCGAGCAATGGAAAGCCACGGCGAGGTGGCTCGGCGCTAGGGCGGGTGAAAGCAAAGAACCGCATCGTCTCAAAGGCTACTGCATGCTCTACTCCGACTACTTCATCGATGCTCCACTTCACGGCGACAAAACATTTCGGCGCCGTTATCGGATGAGCCGAAAGCTCTTCCTCGGGATTGTGAATTCCATCCGGGAGTTTGACAACTACTTCAAGTGCAAGATGGATTGCACCGGCAAACTTGGATTCACCTCGATCCAGAAGAGCACGACAGCGATGAGGATGCTTGCATATGGAGCTCCCGGTGATTCACTCGACGATTATGGGCGCATGGCCGAGTCCACCAGCATAGAGTGTTTCTACAAGTTCTGTCGGGCAGTGGTGGCAGTGTTTGGACCGCAATACTTGAGAACACCCAATGCGGAAGACACTGCTCGGATCCTAGCATAGAATGCAGCAAGAGGATTTCCTGGGATGCTTGGAAGCATCGACTGTATGCATTGGAAATGGAAGAATTGCCCATTTGCTTGGCAGGGGATGTACAAAGGCGCCAAAGGCGGTTGCAGTGTGGTACTTGAGGCGGTGGCCACACAGGACCTCTGGATTTGGCACTCCTTCTTTGGTATGCCAGAAACTCACAATGACATCAACATGCTGCAGTGCTCTCCTTTCTTTGCCAAGCTTGTTGAAGGTCACTCTCCTCCTGTGAACTTCGAGATCAATGGGCGGCACTACAACAAGGGGTACTATCTAGCTGATGGCATCTATCCGAGATGGTCGACATTTGTGAAGACCATCTCAAGCATTGTGCCAGGAGGCAAGAACGCCTGGTTTGCGAAGATTCGGGAGGCTTGCAGGAAGGATGTCGAGCGGGCATTTGGTGTGCTCCAATCTCGATTTGCTGTTGTCTGGTACCCCGCTCAGACCTGGTCGAAAGATCAAATGTGGGAGATCATGACTTGCTGTGTCATCTTGCACAACATGATCATCGAAAGCGAGCAAAAAGACCCAGTGTTTGACACTGAACCATACTACAGGCAAGGACCTCTAGCCGAAGTTGATCACCAGCTACCGGCAACCTGGACTGCGTACCTCAGTATGCATCAGGAGATCCGAGACCCACAGGTGCATCATCAACTGCAGCAGGATCTGATAGAGCACCTATGGAGGTTCAAGGGCGACGCCGGGCGCGACGTGTGATGAAATATGAGTTTTTATTTGTTGAACTATATAATTTGTATCGAACTATTTGTTGTTGCACTATTTTGTTGAACTATTTGATTTTCTGTGATGAACTATGTGATACAAAAATATTTATACGTTGATAATTCAACGCCGTACCACGGCGAACCACGCCGAATATGGGCCTATTCTCGCCCATATGAGCCCTTAATTCGCTGAAAGTGGGCCGAAAAGTGGGCCAATATCGATGCCTGGGGGCGACGGCTGGACGGCCAACCGCCCCCAGCGCCGATTTAGCGCCGGCTCGCCCCCAGGGGGCGCGTAAAAGCGCCGCCTGGGGGGCCAACGGCTGAAGATGCTCTCACATACACAAGCATACACTCACTTGATTCTAGCTTTTGAGGAACAATCACACAATGTAGTTATAACCTTCACGACCCAAATTAAGATTCTTAGTTGTTTACAATACATCTTTGTGAATGCTTATTGTGCCACTTTTCCATTTTATTTTTTCTTGCAAAATAAAATGAAATCTAGATGAAAGAAAAAAAATGTCTAATTGCCTACTCTAATCGATGGTATGTAGATGAAATGTTACATCCTTTTATTTAAGACGATAATTCATTCACCGGAAATTAAGACAAAAAATTCTGGATTTCAGAAAAAAAATAATCCATATCTCTTCTTTCCACCCTGGAAGCTCATCTAAAAGAAACTAATAAGATAGAAATGTTTGAATTTTAGAAAATAAACCACCTATTTTTCCGCCCCTAGGCTTTGGTTACACTTGGCCATGTTGGGCGCATGGTTATACAATGCAAGGCCATGTCTGGTTCACATACAAAATTTGTCAGCATCTGCCATAATTATTTGCCACATGTGTCTAAGGTGAGACGATCAAAACTGGTGTCACACTTTGTCACACCAGAGATAATCTCATCATATTTTTCCGAGTCAATGACATCTGGGGTCCGATTTGTACGAAAGAAATCTTGTCATAAGTGCGGCTGCAAAGGCTAACTCAGTTAAGCTTGTCTAACTTGTGGCTAACAAAGTGTGCCACGCTTGGGGAGGCGATCTGGACCCTGGTCAGGCCAACGTTGACATAATAAATTTTTTACAAGAAACTTTCAATCTATTTATTTTCAATCATAATAGTACAAAGAAAATCAGAAGTAATAAAAGTTACAACGAGGTCTGTAGACCACGTAGCGACAACTATAAGCATTGGAGAGAGCCGAAGGCGCGCCCCGTCATTGCCTCTCCCTCGTCGGAGCCGAGCAAATCTTATTGTAGTAGACAGTCGGAAAGTCATCGTGCCAAGCCCTATAGGACTAGGCACTAGAGCGTCAACCATCGCCGATGAAGGGAGCTGTAGATCGGAAGGATCAAATTTGTAATCACTCAAATAAAGACGAACGAAAACCGGATCCAAATAGATGCAACGAAGACCAGCACCGATCGAATCCCTCGAGATTTAACGGAGACTCACCTCTACATGCCCTCCGATGAAGCTAGACACACCATCGAAATAGAGATGAAAAGTGGGAGACATTATTTCTACTAAGGGACACGCCGCGCGGCACAACCCCAGCCAAGATGCTGAACCTAACAAGAATAAGAACGGGGTCCCTCCCACCGGCGGGGGCGCGATGTCCTCCGCACCTTATGACCCAAAGGCCATCGAATATGTGGCGGACCAGCGAGGGCGTCAACAGGAAGAGGAGCTTTTCTTGTGGAGGAAGAACGAGAAGGCGTATGAACATACACAATAGCATTATTAGAGGTACTAATATGATGTTTTGGGAACAGAAAACAAGTGTGTTTTAATCTTTTTTTCAAGCCCTCCCCAACATTGGTGCAACGACAATTTGCCACACCCCCTCTCATACAGTTTTTTTTGGCTCCATCCTTACAGGTAAACCATAACAAATTGTCTACTCTCTTTGTCCGAAAATACTTATCGGAGACTGAGGGAGTATTGACTATGTTCGGATATATTTAGCTCCTTCATATATTAGGCCACAAACTATCAACATAGCTAACAAAAATATGGGATATATGTTACAGGAAGTATGACATTGGATTTGTATGCAAAAGAGTCATTCTAGGATATAACTTTTGTGACATGCTCCCTTTGTCCAGAATTACTTGTCGTGGGAGTTTTCAGCGACAAGTAATTCTGTATGGAGAGAGTACGATTCATATTTTATAGCTAAATTTACACAATTAAAATAGAAGGGGCCATAAATAAATTTGGACGAAAGGAATGCAACCCATCTCCAAGTCTTTCCAAGGCTCGCGTGATTCCGTCCATTATATAATGAAAAAGCATATCGTGTGTTGTCATCAAAGCTTGAAACAGTAAAGTACTGTCTGTGAGAGTACAGGAGTACTACTACTCTACAGTAGCGTGGACCGCTGGTACGGCGTATAGTGTACTGGTAGAATGGATCAGAGATTCAGAATATGCACCGGAGCGGATCACCGTAGCAATACGCCTACGGCTACTGCGCAGCCTGCTGCAGCGTGTGTCTCTCTCTTCTGTCGCCATCTGCATAGGGACAAGTGTGAATTCAATTCAAAACTCGAAAGAATCAGAAAGATTAGACCTGTGACTTCAAGAGCCCACCGATCGGAGCTGGACAGAGCTAAATAAATAAGCCCACAAAAAGTTGCTTAGGGGGTGTTTGGTTTCAGAAACTTTTTTGTGTTGGGATTAGAAAAAATCCCTAGCAAACCAAACACGGTGAAATTTTTTTGAACTTTTTGCTAAAAGTTCTTAGAAACACTTTCTTAAGAGTTTTTTTCAAAAAAAAATTCTAGGACTAGAGACCTAGAGGGTGTTTGTTTTCAGGGACTTATTGGTCTAGGGACTTAAATAAGTCCCTATAAGTGTCACCTAAACCAAACAGGAGGGACTTATAGGGACTTAAAGTGGGCACTTGGGACTTATGAAATAAGACTCTCAAGAAGAGACTTATAGGGACTTATTGTTGTAATATGGCCTTATAGAGACTTATAAGTCCCGGGAACCAAACATGTAGGAACTGATGCTCAAAAAAAAACAGGACTTTTTAGGGACTTGGGACTTATAAGTTGGGACTAAAAAAAGTCCTAGGACTTATAAACCAAACAGGGCCCTAGTATGACAGTTCCCCACGTCATCAACCACTTTTTTTTGAGCATCAACCACTGGTAATTACACCATTATATACCGGATAAGTAGACAGAGATAGGAGTATGTACGTGACCACAGGCTTCTGCTTCTGGGCCCACGCGTCAGAGAGCTGATAGGCATGCCTGTATCATCGCATTGTGGAAGCGTACGGTGCCAACTGCTTCACTGTCAGTCACTCAGTCCAGTGAGCACGCTCATGTGACCACTGAGCACGCCAAGTCTGATAGCGTGGTCTCACTTCTGTAGCCACACTGCACCGCACTACACCCTCCGCTGACAAAGCGGTCGAGCAATATTCGGGCCCACACGTCATCTTCTTAGTCCTATACCATCGCCGCATGGCCTGTCTCTAATGTACCGCGTGTACCGATGACTGGTAGGTGGGACTGAGGTGTGCGTGTCCCCACCTGTCATCGTAAAGATGCGCGCCGCGCTGGTTCCTCTTTTCCTTAAACCGCACGCCAGAACCAGGGCCAAGCCCACCACCGGGGAAAGAGCAGACGACGGAAAGGTCAAAAGGCTGGGAGCAAAACAGTGACCACGGTAGGAGTACTCAGCCAGCGGAGCCGAGCGGCTGACAGATATGCTTCCGGGAGGGGAAGACGGCAAGCGGCGCGGCGCCACCGCCGACCGCGACGCCGCCGACGCCGACGCCGAGGCCGGCGCCAGCGCGGCCGCCCTGAACGACCTCTGCGCCACCGCCGGGGACGCGGGCCGCCCCGTGCCCGCGCCGTTCCCGAGGGCGGCGGCCTGGGCGGTCGCGGCGCTGCTCGCGGTGGGGATCGGGCTCGGCGCCCTCGTCCTCGCCGTCGTGCGCAGCCCCGTGCTGCTCGTGCTCGCGCTGGTCCTCTCGGCGGCCGTGTCCACGTTCCTCCTGTGGAATGCCGCGGCCGCGGCTTCCGGCCGCGTGCTGCGGCGGTTCGTCGACGGACTCCCGGCCTCCAGCCTCCGCGTCGCCGCCGACGGCCAGCTCGTCAAGATTACCGGCGTACGTTTTACGACTGCTTATGCATTTTACCTGTTATCAATCGCAATTGCGATGAAATTGATCTAACAAGTCCAACAAGTGTTCTGTTCTGAAGTCTCCTGCCTGCTGAAATTCAGCCGCCATTTAGCGTGGCAGTGAATTCAGTAGCATTTTGTATGGAGTATACTAAGTGTATCGATTGCTAAGATAAGATATGTGGAGTATAGTGCGTGGGACGTGTAGCCATTCCGCATTTTGTGGCAATCCCACTCATGTGCCGTGTAGTACAGGTGCATCAATCTTTTGGATGGGTGTATGCTCGTTGACCTTATCTTGAAAGTTAGTTCGCTCAGATTAGATTGCTGTGAATAGAAGCTTCGCTGGCTGGATATTACTATAATCTTGCAAGGGGAAAAGAGCTGCCTACTTTATTTGCCAAGTTTACAGAAGTAACTTCTATGCAAAGAGTAATGATCGTTTCTTTTGGTTTCTCGGCTTGTCGATTCATTGTTGTGGTACAAGCATTGTTTTCCTTGTGTATTTACCATGTGATTATAATGGTTTGCCAATCTCATATATGTTGTAATGTTCCTTCTTTTATGCAGCTGGTTTCATGTGGTGATATTTCGTTGATTTCTTCATATGAGAAGGTGGAGAACTGTGTATACACCTCTACGCTGCTAAGAAAATGTGGTAGATGGGGTTCTGAGGTGGCAAATCCTAAAAATAATTGTTCCAGGTGGAAATTGACACATGCTGAGGTAAGAATGCTCTGCGGTTATCTACATCTAATTTGCAGAGATTTATTTATCCTTGTATGTACCACACACATATTTCATTCATCTTGCACCTATCTCATCGTAATTTTGCTTCTTTTCTGTAATGATTATGTATTCTGCTTATCATGCCTTAAGCTAGTCTACGCACCACAATTGTGTTACAAACATACTATCAGTTTATGCAGCAAGGGTATTCCCTATTATTTTAGCTCCTTTTCCAGAATAATTATGGTAAGCAACAAAATGCACCAAGGGTCAACCTTTGTAACTCCATAGTGCTTTGCCGTTATTGTCGATTTGTAGTACCTAGTGAGATACTACAGACATATGCTATTTTTTCTCATTTGAACATTCTGTGGAGTTTGGCAGAGGTTTGCTGCTGATTTCTACATAACAGATGCAAAATCAGGTAAAAGAGCCTTGGTGAAAGCTGGGTACCACACGAAAGTTGTTCCATTGATCGATGAAAATGTTTTGGTTACAACAAGCAGAAGTACCGATCTATCTTCAACCTTGAAATGTTGGCTACAAGAAAGAAATCTTTCTTCTGAAGAAGCTCAGCTTATCCGTCTTGAGGAAGGGTAATCAAATTTGTCCTGAATATCCACACCTTTTGTTTGTATCTTTGTAGATCGAGCCATCGAAAACTTACATGATTGCACAAACTTGTAGATATATCACGGAAGGAATGAAGTTGAGTGTGACCGGAATTTTGAGCAAGAAGAATGGAGATTTCATGATATTTCCTCCCCGTGAACCTATATCTACAGGTTGTGTGTTGCTGTCATCTCTCCTTCCAGCTTACTTTGATGGAATAGTTCTGAGACTAGTAGACAAGAGTTATTTTATGCCACATTCTGGAATTTCATGAAATATTATGACAATTCATGAGATGTAACAGCTAACAATTTTTAATCCAATACCCTTTTCCCCTGAAATTGTCTTCTGTACTGTACCACAAACTTTGCTTGAGGGCACATACGGCTTGTTTTAGGTAACCCTATACATTAGAATGTGCTCCCTCCGTCCCAAAATATAAGATCATTTTTGACACTACTCGTTGTGACAATGTGACGTCTCCTATCCGGCAACAGATCATGTTGTCTTACTTCATTCGCTGTTTCGGTGGTTCCCGCCTTATCGGCCTGTTGCTATAGTGTCACCATTTTCTTTTGTTTCTCCCTTGGTAGTGTGGCCAAAACTGTAAATTTATTTGCAGTGTGCTGTACTATCACCATTTTGTTTTGTTTGTCCCTTGGTAGTCTGGCCAATACTGTAAAATTATTTGCAGTGTGCCTAACAGAAACCGACATAGTTTGGTTGTCAGACCACTGGAGTAAATACCCGTGCCTGTATTTTACCCGTCTTAACTAATTTAAGTTTGAAGATGTGATGCTCTTCATAACAGAATTTGTATGATGCTTTTGTTGTAGAAGAATTAGAATTTCATATTTTATTTTCAGATTGGGCATTATGAGCTCAGAACCTGTGCAAAGATCATGCAGTCCCCATCTAGGATCCAATCATATTTTCAGGCTTTCCGAAACATTTGTTTCTGGAAGGCAGCATTGTCAACCAGAGAACACATTTTATTGGATGATTAAATCTTCCTTCCTTTGTTGGGTTGCTGTCAGTCTGCGTAGCTTTCAAGCGCCCTCAATGGCTTTAGTAAATCAACACAAGTCACCTTTAAGACACTTAACGGGACCCCAACCACAATTTAACAAGCATCAACCAGAACTTAAAAGCTGTGTATCACAGATGAGGACGTTTACAGTGTACTGTAGTACTAGTACTCTACAAGGACGGTACTGTACTGTAGTGGGCCTTCCTCCGGAACTGAAATGGAAGTACAGTGGTAGTGCAGACTGGCAGTGTTGCTGCTACAATTTGGGCCTGCTTAGTTCGCAGGATTCTGAACACGCGGATAGAGAAAAACACAGGAATATATGATAGGAATGCAGGTTCACATAATTCGTGGGTAGGAATTCTAGAAAGAGGTCCAGGGGATCCAGTATCTTGCTAGAACAAGATATTGGGAACTTCTGTCTTATCTTTCTCCAAAAATCTACAGTATACCGTGTGAATGTTCCCTCAGAAACTTGTGAAATTTCTGTGTTTTTCCTTGAAAGCGAGATCAAAGGAAATTCTACTCCACTTTACATTTCCTTCATTCCTTTGAACCAAACAAATTAATAGTGCTATGAAATAAACAAGCCCTGCAGTTGCATCACTCGTCTTGATGGTACCAACTGGCGATTATTAGCTTGAAGCACACATGTAAGAGCACACAACTGAATCTACAGTGATTCTAGTACTCGCTTTTCGCCATGGCCGTGTTAAAAAAGAAAAACATTACCACGGGCACGGTGATTGCCACACTGACAACCAGAGGCCGGCACCGGGTTATGTGTGCCGCTGGCGAGTATCTGGTGATACGATCCAGAGTATGCTACCGTGCTCCAGGATAATTTCGTGCGTTGGATCTGGGCGGAGGGACAAGATTGAGCTGGTCTACTTCCTATTGGCAAATATTCAGTTTACACCCTTGTTTTTTCTGCAATTCAGGGTCAAGTGCATATCCCTTCGTTCATTTGCTCCCCGCGTTCTGTTCTTCTCCTTCGATTGGTTGTTTCCCCAGCGCCGCCGACCACCATGGGGCATGTCCCAATGCCACCGGCCACCGGCCACTATAGCTTATTCATTTGATGTTTTAATGAATTTCACTAGGAAAGAGGCCCCGGAATAAGCATGTTTTTTGCAGTGAATTGGACTTGGCCCAGCTCAACTCATATCAAAATTCGAGCGAGTTCAGACTGAGTGAAGCTCATGGACGAGCTGTAGAACATGACTCGTGCTCAGCTTGTAATGATATTGAGTTGATCTCGAGCTAGTTTTGAGCTAAATGAGGCGATAAAAATTATAAATTCTACTACTACTACTATTCCAACTAGATAAGGCACAACACAACATAAAAAACACTAAAAATCATTCCGATCTAAACGATGATAATATGAAGTTCTTAGAAGTAGTTTGACTTATTCTCATATAGCCGAAATTCTAGTATCGATATAAGATAATGATTTCTTAGCCATCTTTTAGTATTGTTTCTTCATTTATACGCGCTTCATAGATCTCTTAATCATCTTTTATTAATGTTTCTTCATATATACACATCATGCTCAGGAGAGCTCATCTTCTCTCAGACGAACTAGCACCATATGGTGTCTTCATGGATGAAAGAAAATAAAAACAAAGATGCATATGCTTGGGAACTTTTGCAAGAAACAACAGGACACTTAACACACATCTGAGACCACCGGGAGAATATCATACGGAAACCAACATTCGATGGAAACCGATAAAAACCACGAGAAAAAGATGTTTTGAAGTTTCAATTTTTTTTTGAAAAAAATGCAGGATATTAGGAGGATGATGTTTTATTGCCACACAAAATTTCAAGTTAAAACACATTACGAGATGTGAGCTATGAAAAAGACAAAATCAGCGTTGAATAGTGCCGAATAGTAATGTCACTACTCAGGGCTGAATTTGTCTTTTTCATAGCTCACATCTCGTAATGTTTTTCAACTTGAAATTTTGTGTAGCAATAAAACATCACCTTCTTAACATCTCCCATTTTTTCCAGATTTTTTTGAAACTTTAAAATATAGTTTTCACGAAGTTTTCATTGAATATTGCTTTCCGTATGATATTCTCTCCGAGACCACCTACCATAATAAGGCCTAAATTTTCTCTACACTTAATTAAGCTTCCATGTTTGCTGGTAATAAAATGGAGAAAAATCCTAGAGGGCATATATGGTAATAAATTATCCTATTTTCGTTCAATATATTGCATGATCATTTAACTTAATGATATTATTCCGAGCCATCGAGCTAAAACCGAGCGAGCCAATATTGGCTTAAGTTTGACTCGTTTCTCGACCGAGCTACAGAAAGTGTTCGTACTCAGCTCGTTTCTTTTCGAGTCGATCTCGAGTCGAGCCAAAGAACAAATTGATCTCAAGCGGCTCACGAGCCTCGAACTTTTTTTTGCGGCCTAATCATACATGTCTGATTTAGTTTGTATATATGCTGGCCATATATACTTTACTCCATGCTGCCGCGTATGAAATCCATCAGCTTGTGATTCGTTTATGTACATATGCAGGTCTGGCTGTATGGTTGCTAATCCATCAGACAAGTAATCTTGTGAAGATATGCTGTTTCCTGGGGCAAGATGCAAATGTTCCAAGGGTACATACTAAAATATATCACTGAATTGATCCTGTCCCTTCATTGCATATCTAACGCACCTAGAGGTCCCGTAGCAGGGTATCACCCAAGAGGCTGGAGCACTCGATATTTTCCCGGTGACCCCCTTTGCCTGCAAGGTACGAGGGCCGCCATCGCAGATGTAGTACCAGGACATCATCATGGCTGTGTGGTCTTTTCTCTGAATAAAATGAGATGGAACAGACGAGCCCCGAGCAGAAATTCCTAGGAACGCAGTAAGAGCATCTACGGGCACCCCAAACCGTCACAATCGCTCGGACGGACGGCCTGTTAGTGACCGATAAAAAAAATCCAACCTAGAGGGGCGTTTCCCGGCCTGACCGGCACTCCTCATGCTCGGCCCAAATATGGGACGGATATGGGTTGGTCATGGTGTGACCAGGCGCGTCTGCCACATCAGAACCGACAGGCCTATCTCACCACAAATTGCACCAAATCCATCGAACCCTCCCGCCTTTCCCGTGTCTGAGCCCTCTCTGTCCGCCACCCTTGCTCCCCATCCTCGCCGCCTGTCCTGATCCCCCGCCCTAGATGTCGTCTAGCTCATCCCCAACCGCCGCGACAGAGGCTGCACCCTCCTCGTCCATCGGCGACTTGTCCACGGCTTCATCCTGCAAGGCGGAGGACATCATCCGGAGGGACTGGCGATGGAGGCAGCGAGAGAGGGAAACGTTGGCGGCACAGGGAGCGGATACGGATATGGACGAGCAGCTGCCTCCCCCCTCCCCGCCGCGCCTGGGTCCTCGGATCCCATCCATCCAGCCGCTGACAAGGATCGTGCCGCTGGACCGGGTTAGAACAACGGAGGATCCGACGATCGGTTGGGGCATTCTGGAGAGCTTTCTGCCCACGCAGATGTCGGCAGTGGACGTATGTCACTTACCGCAGTTGGTTCAGACGCGGACAGGCATGGGCATTGGCGGCGCCCGGGCTACCCACGACCTGTTCGGCGGAATGACACAACAAGACTCGGTATTTTCTTGTTGCTCCTGATCAATTTTGTAATGGAGAATGGACGAGCTACTGTGCTAAAGGATAACCAGCAAGTAATGGGAAATAAGTGGGAGAAGGCAAGGGCCTCTCGTGACACCACAACTACAAAAAAATGTCCTCTACATGGATGCACATTTTTTGGTGAGGGAGAACAAAAAAGACGAGAGGTACAAGCTCATATCGGATGCGCAAAAGGAGAGGATGGATTGAGACAGGAAGAGGGCGGAGAAGAAGCTGAAAATTGAGAGGGAGAAGATCGAGTTGGAGAAGAAAGATGTAGCGATCAAATGGGAGCTCGAGAAGGCCAAGACATTTGGAGAGATTGAGCTTGAGAAGGAGAGGCTGCAAATCGCACGGGACGCGGAGGATGGAAGATGATGTTGGCGGACAAAAGCCTCTTTGATGAGCATGCAAAAAAGTGGCTTGCGGAGAAGAAGGAGATCAATAGCCGTAGGGAGTACAAGGCAGCGAGGGCGGCTATGGCAGCAACGGAGCATGTGGCAAGGACGCAGGCGGAGCATGTGGTCCAGATGTAGGCGGAGGAGGATTCAAGGATGGCTCGAAGCATGCGGCATGGATGGCATCCAACGAGTGATCCGGCCAGCCATCGAATGATCTGTCGTGTTCTGACATTGATTTCATTGGGGCATGTCCGGATTGTTGAACTATGATTTGTTTTGCTTTGCCGTATTTGTTTCAAACTATTGAATTGGGACGATTTGTATCGTATGATCGACGTGCATTGATTTGAGAATCCGCATTGAGGTGTGTGGATGTGCGGCAGGCCAAATGAGAGTCCGCGGATGTGCCCAGATGCGTTCGCGGCCGTATAGGGGGGCAGATTTGCCAAGTTTGGTTGTAGATGCTTTAGGACCATCTCCAATGCCATTCCTCAAAGCGCCTGCATCCGTCCGGGCCGATTTGTTCGAACCTATTCTGCCATCCAACGCGGTACCCTATCGGTACGCTCGGCAGTTCGGACGCCTATTTTCCCGCAAAGTGGAAGCAAACTTCGGGGGGGGGGGGGGGGGGGGGGGGGGGCTTTGCGGGTGTTCAAACCACCACCACGTAGGACTATGACCCCCCTGAAGGAAATATGCCCTAGAGGCAATAATAAAGCTATTATTTATTTCCTTATATCATGATAAATGTTTATTATTCATGCTAGAATTGTATTAACCGGAAACATAATACATGTGTGAATACATAGACAAACAGAGTGTCACTAGTATGCCTCTACTTGACTAGCTCGTTGATCAAAGATGGTTATGTTTCCTAACCATAGACATGAGTTGTCATTTGATTAACGGGATCACATCATTAGGAGAATGATGTGATTGACTTGACCCTTTCCGTTAGCATAGCACTTGATCGTTTAGTTTGTTGCTATTGCTTTCTTCATGATTATACATGTTCCTATGACTATGAGATTATGCAACTCCCGTTTACCGGAGGAACACTTTGTGTGCTACCAAACGGCATAACGTAACTGGGTGATTATAAAGGTGCTCTACAGGTGTCTCCGAAGGTACTTGTTGGGTTGGCGTATTTCGAGATTAGGATTTGTCACTCCGATTGTCGGAGAGGTATCTCTAGGCCCACTCGGTAATGCACATCACTATAAGCCTTGCAAGCATTGCAACTAATGAGTTAGTTGCGGGATGATGTGTTACAGAACGATTAAAGAGACTTGCCGGTAACGAGATTGAACTAGGTATTGAGATACCGACGATCGAACCTCGGGCAAGTAACATACCGATGACAAAGGGAACAACGTATGTTGTTATGCAGTCTGACCGATAAAAGATCTTCGTAGAATATGTAGGAACCAATATGAGCATCCAGGTTCCGCTATTGGTTATTGACCGAAGACGTGTCTCGGTCATGTCTACATTGTTCTCGAACCCGTAGGGTCCGCACGCTTAACCTTACGATGACAGTTTCATATGAGTTTATATATTTTGATGTACCGAAGGTTGTTCGGAGTCCCGGATATGATCACGGACATGACGAGGAGTCTCGAAATGGTCGAGACATAAAGATCGATATATTGGATGGCTATATTCGGACACCGGAAGTGTTTCGGGTGATTTCGGAGAAAACCGGAGTGCCGGAAGGGTTACCGGAACCCCCCGGGGAAGTATTGGGCCTTAGTGGGCCTGAAGGGAGAGAGAGGGCAGCAGCCCAGGAGGTGGCGCGCCCCCTCCCATGGGGAGTCCGAATTGGACTAGGGGAGGGGGGCGCGGCCCCTCTTTCCCCCTCCCTCTCCCTCTCTTTCCTTCCCCCTTCTCTCTTCCTAGTTGGACTAGGAAAGGGGAGTCCTACTCCTACTAGGAGGAGGACTCCCCCCTCCTTGGCACGCCCCAAGGGCTGGCCGGCCTCTCCCCCTTGGTCCTTTATATACAGGGGCAGGGTGGCACCTCTAGACACACAAGTTGATCTTCGTGATCGTTCTCTTAGCCGTGTGCGGCGCCCCCCTCCACCATAATCCTCGATAATATTGTATCGGTGCTTAGGCGAAGCCCTGCGACGGTAGAACATCAAGATCGTCACCACGCCGTCGTGCTGACGGAACTCTTCCCCGACACTTTGCTGGATCGGAGTCCAGGGATCTTCATCGAGCTGAACATGTGCTAGAACTCGGAGGTGCCATAGTTTCGGTGCTTGATCGGTCGGGCCGTGAAGACGTACGACTACATCAACCGCGTTGTGGTAACGCTTCCGCTTCCGGTCTACGAGGGTACGTAGACAACACTCTCCCCTCTCGTTGCTATGCATCACCATGATCTAGCGTGTGCGTAGGAAATTTTTTGAAATTACTACGTTCCCCAACAGTGGCATCCGAGCCTAGGTTTTATGCGTTGATGTTGTGCACGAGTAGAACACAAGTGAGTTGTGGGCGATATAAGTCATACTGCTTACCAGCATGTCATACTTTGGTTCGGCGGTATTGTTGGATGAAGCGGCCCAGACCGACATTACGCGTACGCTTACGCGAGACTGGTTCTACCGACGTGCTTTGCACACAGGTGGCTGGTGGGTGTCAGTTTCTCCAACTTTAGTTGAACCAAGTGTGGCTACGCCCGATCCTTGCGAAGGTTAAAACAGCACCAACTTGACAAACTATCGTTGCGGTTTTGATGCGTAGGTAAGAACGGTTCTTGCTAAGCCCGTAGCAGCCACGTAAAACTTGCAACAACAAAGTAGAGGACGTCTAACTTGTTTTTGCAGGGCATGTTGTGATGTGATATGGTCAAGACATGATGCTAAATTTTATTGTATGAGATGATCATGTTTTGTAACCGAGTTATCGGCAATTGGCAGGAGCCATATGGTTGTCGCTTTATTGTATGCAATGCAATTGCGCTGTAATGCTTTACTTTATGTCTATTATTCATGCTAGAATTGTATTAACCGGAAACATAATACATGTGTGAATACATAGACAAACAGAGTGTCACTAGTATGCCTCTACTTGACTAGCTCGTTGATCAAAGATGGTTATGTTTCCTAACCATAGACATGAGTTGTCATTTGATTAACAGGATCACATCATTAGGAGAATGATGTGATTGACTTGACCCATTCCGTTAGCATATCACTTGATCGTTTAGTTTGTTGCTATTGCTTTCTTCATGACTTGTACATGTTCCTATGACTATGAGATTATGCAACTCCCGTTTACCGGAGGAACACTTTGTGTGCTACCAAACGTCACAAGGTAACTGGGTGATTATAAAGGTGCTCTACAGGTGTCTCCGAAGGTACTTGTTGGGTTGGCGTATTTCGAGATTAGGATTTGTCACTCCGATTGTCGAAGAGGTATCTTTGGGCCCTCTCGGTAATGCACATCACTTAAGCCTTGCAAGCATTGCAACTAATGAGTTAGTTGCAAGACGATGTATTACGGAACGAGTAAAAAGACTTGCCGGTAACGAGATTGAACTAGGTATTGACATACCGACAATTAAATCTCGGGCAAGTAACATACCGATGACAAAGGGAACAACGTATGTTGTTATGCGGTCTGACCGATAAAAATCTTCGTAGAATATGTGGGAGCCAATATGAGCATCCAAGTTCCGCTATTGGTTATTGACCGGAGACGTGTCTCGATCATGTCTACATTGTTTTCGAACCCGTAGGGTCCGCACGCTTAAGGTTTCGATGACAGTTATATTATGAGTTTATGAGTTTTGATGTACCGAAGGAGTTCGGAGTCCCGGATGAGATCGGGGACATGACGAGGAGTCTCGAAATGGTCGAGACGTAAAGATCGATATATTGGACGACTATATTCGGACATCGGAAAGGTTCCGAGTGATTCGGGTATTTTTCGGAGTACCAGAGAGTTACGGGAATTCGCCGGGGAGTATATGGGCCTTATTGGGCCATACAGGAATAGAGGAGAGAGGCCAAAAGGAAGGAGGCGCCCCCCCCTCTGGTCCGAATTAGACAAGGGGTGCAGCCCACTTTTCCTTGTTCCTCTCCCCCTCTTTCCTTCTCTCCTACTCCAACAAGGGAAGGAGGAGTCCTACTCCCGGTGGGAGTAGGACTCCCCCCTTGGCGCGCCCTTCTCCTAGGCCGGCCGCCTCCCTCCCTTGCTCCTTTATATACGGGGGCAGGGGCACCCCATAGACACAACAGTTGATCATTGATCTCTTAGCCGTGTGCGGTGCCCCCCTCCACCAGAGTCCTCGATAATATTGTAGTGGTGCTTAGGCGAAGCCCTGCGACAGTAGAACATCAAGATCGTCACCACGCCATCGTGCTGACGGAACTCTTCCCCGACATTCTGCTGGATCAGAGTCCGGGGATCGTCATTGAGCTGAACGTGTGCTAGAACTCGGAGGTGCCGTAGTTTCGGTGCTTGATCGGTCGGGCCGTGGAGACGTACGACTACATCAACCAAGTTAACGCTTCCGTTGTCGATCTACAAGGGTACGTAGATCACACTCTCCCCCTCTCGTTGCTATGCATCACCATGATCTTGCGTGTGCGTAGGAATTTTTTTGAAATTACTACGAAACCCAACAGTGGCATCCGAGCCTAGGTTTTATGTGTTGATGTTATATGCACGAGTAGAACACAAGTGAGTTGTGGGCGATATAAGTCATACTGCTTACCAGCATGTCATACTTTGGTTCGGCGGTATTGTTGGATGAAGTGGCCCGGACCGACATTACGCGTACGCTTACGCGAGACTGGTTCTACCGACGTGCTTTGCACACAGGTGGCTGGCGGGTGTCAGTTTCTCCAACTTTAGTTGAACCGAGTGTGGCTACGCCCGGTCCTTGCGAAGGTTAAAACAACACCAACTTGACAAACTATCGTTGTGGTTTTGATGCGTAGGTAAGAACGGTTCTTGCTAAGCCCGTAGCAGCCACGTAAAACTTGCAACAACAAAGTAGAGGACGTCTAACTTGTTTTTGCAGGGCATGTTGTGATGTGATATGGTCAAGACGTGATGAGATATAAGTTGTTCTATGAGATGATCATGTTTTGTTGAAGTTATCGGCAACTGGCAAAAGCCTTATGGTTATCTCTCTATTGCATAAGATGCAAGCGCCAAATAATTGCTTTACTTTATCGCTATGCGATAGCAATCGTTGCAAGAGCAATTGTTGGCGAGACAACCATATGATGACACATTGATATAGATCAAGATGATGGAGATCATGGTGTCATGCCGGTGACGATGGAGATCATGACGATGCTTTGGAGATGGAGATCAAAGGCACAAGATGATGATGGCCATATCATGTCACATATTTTGATTGCATGTGATGTTTATCTTTTATACATCTAATTTTGCTTAGTTCGACGGTAGCTTTATAAGATGATCTCTCACTAATTATCAAGGTACAAGTGTTCTCCCTGAGTATGCACCGTTGCGAAAGTTCTTCGTGCTGAGACACCACATGATGATCGGGTGTGATAGGCTCTACGTTCAAATACAACGGGTGCAAAACAGTTGCACACGTGGAATACTCAGGTTAAACTTGGCGAGCCTAGCATATAACAGATATGGCCTCGGAACACGGAGACCGAAAGGTCGAGCGTGAATCATATAGTAGATATGATCAACATAGTGATGTTCACCATTGAAACTACTCCATTTCACGTGATGATCGGACATGGTTTAGTTGATATGGATCACGTGATCACTTAGAAGATTAGAGGGATGTCTTCCTACGTGGGAGTTCTTAAGTAATATGATTAATTGAACTTTAATTTATCATGAACTTAGTCCTGGTAGTATTAGCATATCTATGTTGTAGATCAATAGCTCGCATTTAGCTCCCCTGTTTTATTTTGATATGTTCCTAGAGAAAATTAAGTTGAAAGATGTTAGTAGCAATGATGCGGATTGGATCCGTGATCTGAGGATTATCCTCATTGCTGCACAGAAGAATTATGTCCTTAATGCGCTGCTAGGTGACAGACCTATTGCAGGAGCAGATGCAGACGTTATGAACGTTTGCTAGCTCAATATGATGACTACTTGATAGTTTAGTGCACCATGCTTAAACATCTTAGAATCGGGACTTCAAAGACGTTTTGAACGTCATGGACCATTGAGATGTTCCAGGAGTTGAAGTTAATATTTCAAGCAAATACCCGAGTTGAGAGATATGAAGTCTCCAACAAGTTCTATAGCTAAAAGATGGAGGAGAATAGCTCAAGCAGTGAGCATGTGCTCAGATTGTCTGGGTACTACAATCGCTTGAATCAAGTGGGAGTTAATCTTCCAGATAAGATAGTGATTGACAGAATTCTCTAGTCACCATCACCAAGTTAGTAGAACTTCGTGATGAACTATGATATGCAAGGGATAACGGAAACGATTCCCATGCTCTTCGTAATGTTGAAATCAACGAAGGTAGAAATCAAGAAAAATATCAATTGTTGATGGTAGACAAGACCACTAGTTTCAAGAAAAGGGCAAAGGGAAGAAGGGGAACTTCAGGAAAAATGGCAAGAAAGTTGCTGCTCAAGTGAAGAAGCCCAAGTCTGGTCCTAAGCCCGAGACTGAAGTGCTTCTACTGCAAAGGGACTGGTCACTGGAAGCGGAACTACCCCAAGTATTTGGCGGATAAGAAGGATGGCAAAGTGAACAAAGGTATATTTGATATACGATTATTGATGTGTATTTTACTAGTGTTCGTAGAAACCCCCCGGTATTTGATACTAGTTCAGTTGCTAAGAGTAGTAACTCGAAACGGGAGTTGCAGAATGAATAGAGACTAGTTAAGGGTGAAGTGACGATGTGTGTTGGAAATGGTTCCAAGATTGATATGATCATCATCGCACACTCCCTATACTTTCGGGATTAGTGTTGAACCTAAATAAGTGTTATTTGGTGTTTGCATTGAGCATGAATATGATTTGATCATGTTTATTGCAATATGGTTATTCATTTAAGCAAGAGAATAAATTGTTGTTCTGTTTACATATATGGTTACACACCCAATGAAAATGGTTCGTTGGATCTCGATCATAGTGATACACATATTCATAATATTGAAACCAAAAGATGCAAAGTTAATAATGATAGTGCAACTTATTTGTGCCACTGCCGTTTAGGTCATATTGGTGTAAAGCGCATGAAGAAACTCCATGCTGATGGACTATTGGAATCACTTGATTATGAATCAGTTGATGCTTGCGAACCATGCCTCATGGGCAAGATGACTAAGACTCCGTTCTTCGGAACAATGTAGCAAGCAACAGATTTTTTGGAAATCATGCATACTGATGTATGTGGTCCGATGAATATTGAAGCTCATGGCAGGTATCATTATTTTCTGATCTTCACAGATGATTTGAGCAGATATGAGTATATCTACTTGATGAAACACAAGTCTGAAACATTTGAAAAGTTCAAAGAATTTCAGAGTGAAGTGGAGAATCATCGTAACAAAATAAAAGTTTCTACAATATGATCGCAGAAGTAAAATATTTGAGTTACGAGTTTGGCCTTCAGTTAAAACAATGTGAAATAGTTTCACTACTCACGCCACCTGGAACACCATAGTGTAATGGTGTGTCCGAACGTCATAACCGTACTTTATTAGATATGGTGTGATCTATGATGTCTCTTACCGATCTACCACTATCGTTTTGGGGTTATGCATTAGAGACAGCTGCATTCACGTTAAATAGGGCACCATCTAAATCCGTTGAGACGACACCGTATGAACTGTGGTTTAGCAAGAAACCTAAGTTGTCATTTCTTAAAATTTGGGTTTGCAATGCTTATGTGAAAAAGTTTCATATTGATAAGCTCAAACCCAAGTCGGAGAAGTACATCTTCATAGGATACCCAAAAGAAAATGTTGGGTACACCTTCTATCACAGATCCGTAGGCAAGATATTCGTTGCTGAGAATGGATCCTTTCTAGAGAAGGAGTTTCTCTCGAAAGAAGTGAGTGGGAGGAAAGTAGAACTTGATGAGGTAACTATACCTGCTCCCTTATTGGAAAGTAGTTCATCACAGAAATCTGTTCCTGGGACTACTACACCGATTAGTGAGGAAGCTAATGATGATGATCATGTAACTTCAGATCAAGTTACTACCAAACCTCGTAGGTAAACCAGAGTGAGATCCGCACCAGAGTGGTATGGTAATCCTGTTCTGGAGGTCATGTTACTTGACCATGACGAGCCTACGAACTATGAGGAAGCGATGATGAGCCCAGATTCTGCGAAATGGCTTGAGGCCATGAAATCTGATATGAGATCCATGTATAAGAACAAAGTATGGACTTTGATTGACTTGCCCATTGATCGGCGAGCCATTGAGATTAAATGGATCTTCAAGAGGAAGACGGACGTTGATAGTAGTGTTACTATCTACAAAGCTAGAATTGTCGCAAAAAGGTTTTCGACAAGTTCAAGGTGTTGACCACGATGAGAATTTCTCACTCGTATCTATGCTTAAGTCTGTCCGAATCATGTTAGCTATTGCCGCATTTTATGAAATCTGGCAAATGGATAAACAAAACTACATTCCTTAATAGGATTTATTAAAGAAGAGTTGTATATGATGCAACCAGAAGGTTTTGTCGATCCTAAAGGTACTAACAGAATATGCAAGCTCCAGCGATCCATCTATGGACTGGTGCAAGCATCTCGGAGTTGGAATATACGCTTTGATAAGTTGATCAAAGCATATAGTTTTATACAGACTTGCGGTGAAGCCTGTATTTACAAGAAAGTGAGTGGGAGCACTACAACATTTCTCATAAGTATATGTATGACATATTGTTGATCGGAGATGATGTATAATTATTCTGCAAAACATAAAGGAATGTTTGAAAGGAGTTTTTTCAAAGAAAGACCTCAGTGAAGCTGCTTACATATTGAGCATCAAGATCTATAGAGATAGATCAAGACGCTTGATAAGTTTTCAATGAGTACACACCTTAACAAGTTTTTGAAGTAGTTCAAAATGGAACAGTCAAAGAAAGAGTTCTTGCCTGTGTTACAAGGTGTGAAATTGAGTAAGACTCAAAGCTCGACCACGGCAGAAGATAGAGAGAGAATGAAAGTCATTCCCTATGCCTCAGCCATAGGTTCTATAAAGTATGTCATGCTGTGTACCAGACCTATTGTATCCCCTGCCCTGAGTTTGGCAAGGGAGTGCAATAGTGATCTATGAGTAGATCACTGGACATTGGTCAAAATTATCCTTAGTGGAATAAGGATATGTTTCTCGATTATGGA
The DNA here is from genome assembly GCF_003073215.2 of Triticum urartu. Lineage (NCBI taxonomy): Eukaryota > Viridiplantae > Streptophyta > Magnoliopsida > Poales > Poaceae > Triticum > Triticum urartu. The sequence goes on from NC_053023.1 coordinate 619,329,024, forward strand.
GGTGACAAAAGGTTCGTCGTAAAGGGTTACGTCGATGCAAGTTTTGACACTGATCCAGATGACTCAAAATCTCAATCTGGATACATATTTAAAGTGGGAGCAATTAGCTAGAGTATCTCCGTGCAGAGCACTGTTGACATAGAAATTTGCAAAATACTTACGGATCTGAATATGGCAGACCCGTTGACTAAACTTATCTCACAAGCAAAACATGATCACACCTTAGTACTCTTTGGGTGTTAATCACATAGCGATGTGAACTAGATTATTGACTCTAGTAAACCCTTTGGGTGTTAGTCACATATCGATGTGAACTATAGGTGTTAATCACATGGTGATGTGAACTATTGGTGTTAAATCACATGGAGATGTGAACTAGATTATTGACTCTAGTGCAAGTGAGAGACAGAAGGAAATATTCCCTAGAGGCAATAATAAAGCTATTATTTATTTCCTTATATCATGATAAATGTTTATTATTCATGCTAGAATTGTATTAACCGGAAACATAATACATGTGTGAATACATAGACAAACAGAGTGTCACTAGTATGCCTCTACTTGACTAGCTCGTTGATCAAAGATGGTTATGTTTCCTAACCATAGACATGAGTTGTCATTTGATTAACGGGATCACATCATTAGGAGAATGATGTGATTGACTTGACCCTTTCCGTTAGCATAGCACTTGATCGTTTAGTTTGTTGCTATTGCTTTCTTCATGACTTATACATGTTCCTATGACTATGAGATTATGCAACTCCCGTTTACCGGAGGAACACTTTGTGTGCTACCAAACGGCATAACGTAACTGGGTGATTATAAAGGTGGCTCTACAGGTGTCTTCAAAGGTACTTGTTGGGTTGGTGTATTTCGTGATTAGGATTTGTCACTCCGATTGTCGGAGAGGTATCTCTGGGCCCTCTCGGTAATGCACATCACTTAAGCCTTGCAAGCATTGCAACTAAATGATTTAGTTGCGGAATGATGTATTACGGAACGAGTAAAGAGACTTGCTGGTAACGAGATTGAACTAGGTATTGAGATACCAGAGATCGAATCTCGGGCAAGTAACATACCGATGACAAAGGGAACAACGTATGTTGTTATGCGGTCTGACCGATAAAGATCTTCGTAGAATATGTGGGAGCCAATATGAGCATCCAGGTTCCGCTATTGGTTATTGACCGGAGACGTGTCTCGGTCATGTCTACATTGTTCTCGAACCCGTAGGGTCCGCACGCTTAACGTTACGATGACAGTTTCATATGAGTTTATATATTTTGATGTACCGAAGGTTGTTCGGAGTCCCGGATATGATCACGGACATGACGAGGAGTCTCGAAATGGTCGAGACATAAAGATCGATATATTGGACGGCTATATTCGGACACCGGAAGTGTTTCGGGTGATTTCGGAGAAAACTAGAGTGCCGGAAGGGTTACCGGAACCCACCGGGGAAGTATTGGGCCTTAGTGGGCCTGAGGGGAGAGACAGGGCAGCAGCCCAGGAGGTGGCGTGCCCCCTCCCATGGGGAGTCCGAATTGGACTAGGGGAGGGGGGCGCGGCCCCTCTTTCCCTCTCCCTCTCCCTCTCTTTCCTTCCCCATTCTCTCTTCCTAGTTGGACTAGGAAAGCGGAGTCCTACTCCTACTAGGAGGAGGACTCCCCCCTCCTTGGCGCGCCCCAAGGGCCAGCCGGCCTCTCCCCCTTGCTCCTTTATATACAGGGGCAGGGGGCACCTCTAGACACACAAGTTAATCTTCGTGATCGTTCTCTTAGCCGTGTGCGGTGCCCCCCTCCACCATAATCCTCGATAATATTGTAGCGGTGCTTAGGCGAAGCCCTGCGACGATAGAACATCAAGATCGTCACCATGTTGTCGTGCTGACAGAACTCTTCCCTGACACTTTGCTGGATCGGAGTCCGGGGATCGTCATCGAGCTGAACGTGTGCTAGAACTCGGAGGTGCCGTAGTTTCGATGCTTGATCGGTCGGGCCATGAAGACGTACGATTACATCAACCGCGTTGTGCTAACGCTTCCGCTTCCGGTCTACGAGGGTACGTAGACAACACTCTCCCCTCTCATTGCTATGCATCACCATGATCTTGCGTGTGTGTAGGAATTTTTTTGAAATTACTACGTTCCCCAACACCCCCGACCTACTCGATGAAGGAGGATGAGTTGTTGAGTTATTGTGTGATGTGTGGTTGGCCATATTTGCGGACTTCATAGGTAGGAGTGGAAGGAGTGGGGTGTTTTGGCAGCGTGTGCATGGTTCGTTTCATGCGCGAAAGCACATTGCACCCTACGACATGGACATCATCCGTGAACGCAATGTGAAGTCATAGCGCATGATGGTACACCATTCAGAACTCCGTCACGGAGTTTTGTGGTGCGATTGAATGGTTGGAGGCAATGTGGCCATTCAAGATGGCCATGGGGCCCCGAAACCTGCATCCCCGCGGGTTTTTACCCTATTAGGGGACGAGGGTGGGCATATTTTCATCCACGTGGAGCTGTTGCTGGGCACATTATACAACCCGACATGTTTCATGGGTTTATACCCGTTTCAATAGCCCCCGAACCCGAAACCCGACAATACCCGACAAAATAAGTTTAAATATGCTGATTTTAGCTGTTGTTATTGTGAAATATGCTTACCTTTGTTTGTGAAATGGGGTATTATATTGTGCTGAAAAATGCTCCTTGTAGCTGCCGTGATTGTTCTTTTTGCTCAAGTTATGCTACTGAAATATGCTCCTTGTAGCTGCCGAACCATGTAGTATTTGTATTGTGTTGAAATTTTCTCTAAGTTATGCTGCTGAAATATGCTCTTTTTGCTGCTGAAATGTTATTCTTTGCTGCTACTATGTTTGCTTAAATATGTCCATTTTCCCGTGGGTTTAGAAAACCCGACAGGTTTAGGGGACGGGCAAAAAACTAGCCCCGTGCACGGTGACGGGGATGGGTTTATGATTTTCTCATAGGGATGGGTTTGGGCAGGCAAAATTCGGTGGGTTTCATCCCAGTTGCCATCTTGAGTGGCCATTGTGCACGACAACCATGCATGGAGATCGTAAGTTTTGCTTCTTCTTGCTCTACTTGTTGATTTATTTATTTATTTATTCACTTAATGTTGCTCTACACGTTGTGTAGCTTGCATGTGTTGATGTGATGTACTACAGGTCAAAGGGCAGACCATTCATGCACATCCATTGTAGGACGAAGCTCAAGGGGCAGTATGTGTGGCACGACATGTGTCGGCTCTAATTATATTTATATCTTTGGTTTTGACATATCCATGAAAAACATGTTGAACATCTAGTTATCTCCATGAATTTGAATTATTGTTGCACTAGAGATATTTGCATGATGATTTGTGCTATTTTTTATCCGGACCATGATGATTCCGTCGTGTTCGATGAAATTCGTTCGGTTTATTGAAATCCAATTTGAAATATATGCGGCTATGGTTAGATGGCCGGCTCCCACATCTGTGCCCGTGGATTGCCCCCAACCCCTAGGTGTGTGAACGGATGTGGTTTCCAGTTTCGGGGTCAACGTTGGAGATGCCATAAGCTAACTCATTGGTGACCGCTAGTAAGGCCTCGTCGCCTTTGAGATGCTCCTTACGGTGTCATGTCGTATTACGTGAAGCAACATGTTTTTGTTTGCAATTAGAAATTAATTTTCATATGTTTTTTTCATAAATGACATTTTTATTGGCTCATAACAAGGGGGATACAAGCACATTGAGCACTTACCTGACCTCGCACCTAGCAATCTACCCAAAGCTGCCACTAAACAGAGGAAGAAGAGAACCTTAGGCAGTGAGGATGAAGACTTTTGTGGTTGAAGAGGAAGTAACCTCAAAGAAGAAAGTGCTCAAGAAAGAGTATGTTGTTGCTGCTGCCACAAAGCCAGGCCTCCAGAAGAAAGCTCCTGCCAGGAGAACTCCCATGTCAAAGGCCAGAAAGTCAACTGTTACTCAACAAACAATGAAATTCACTCTTGAACAGTCTGATGATGATGAGGTTGCTGGAAAGAGGAAGAAGAGAGCCAGAACAAAAACTACTAAGGTGCTTGGCAAGCCTTCCATGAGGGAAGAGGCAGAGGAAGAGGAAGAAGAGGAACCAACTGCACCCCCTGCCAAGTCTCAGAAGTTGATGGCAGATGCAATGAAGTCTGCAGGTGCACCCTCCAAGCCCAGAGCTCTAGCTTCTGCACCTAAGACTACAGCTCCGAAGAGATCCACTAGAAACATTCCTGCTGCAGAGAAGAACAAGGCCCCACTGCCAGAGGTTTAAGAAGATGAGGAGCCCCAATTGCTCAGGAAGTTGAACCCTAAGATTCCAGATCACAATGATGAACATCCAGTGGCTGAGAACATGAAGTTGAGAAAAGATAATGGACTGAGACAGTGGAGGAAAGCTAATCCCTATGCTTCAAGAAGAACTGTTGTTGATTATCGTTTCCACACCAGAGAACAACAAGACTTCTATGAGATAGTTTTGCTTGATAAAAAAACCAAACATTAGCAACATGAAGTGGGTGGATTGGAAGTACATAGATGTTAACGAGGACTACTTCCCCTGTGTTCATGAGAGTTTCAGGCTGACAAGCACAGAGTCTTTTGTGGGACAAAAGCTAACCAAGTGGAATGATGAAATGGTTATGTAATTTTACTCCACTGCACACTTCTATCCAGATGGGAAGATTGTGTGGATGACTAAGGGCACAAGATACCAGTCATCAATATCAGAGTGGGCTGCTCTTATAAATGCCCCAAAGGAGGATGAGAATTATGTGGATGTATATGGAAAGCCCGGGATGGACCATAACACAATGGCTCATATGTACAAGACCATTCCTGATAAAGCATTGGACACTCACAAGTTTGGTTCCATATACTATTTGCTTGCTAGTTTGGCCACAACAAATTATATCTTGAGGCACATCTTGTTGCCTAAGTTTGGAGATGAGAGAATGGTCCATAGCCACTCCATCAACCTGCTGCATTTATTTGACATACCACAGAAGTTCAAAGTCACGAGCTTGATTGTAGAGACAATCAAACGTACTGCCGTTGATCAGAAGAGGTCATGTGGATATGCACCCCATATACAGATGCTTATCAACTCCAAGGTTGGTACAGGCACATATCTGCTTGACAGAGAGCACCTTCCTCTCCAGACAAAATTTGAGGATAATGAAGTGGTGATGGATGCTTCTCACCCAACTTCAGTTGAGGCCCAGGAGAAGGCAGAGAAAGCAAAGGAAAACAAAGCAGCAAAAGCAGCAAGTGCTCCAGATGCACCCATAGTGAATCTCAAGACCAAGCAAGATCAACTCACATATCTGCTAGAAGCAACTCTGAGGATTGAGAAGAGTTTGGCCAACTTTACGAAGAATCAGGAGAGCCTAGAGCGGATAGTGGAAGACAAGATGTATAATCTTGATGTCAAGGTCATAGAGATCCAATCCATTGTTGAGAAGTTGCGAGATGATGATGAGGAAAGTGATGGTAGACCTACCACTGACAGATTTCAGACAGTGCCTAGGGCACAAAGGTCTACTGCTGAGCCAGTTGCAGATATCAGGACTACACACTCTGCTCTTGCCGCCACTGCCACAGTGCCACCCCCAGTGTCCAGTCCACCTACTCAACATACATCAGCTGAAGCATTTGCAGAAGTAGTTATCTCCAACAAGCCAGAAGACCCCTTCAGGAGCTCCTGGAGATCGTGCCTAAAGTGTCGTATAACACTATACGTTTTCAAGCTTTTTGGTAACTTGTTGCCAAAGGGGGACAAAATGTATAGATCTTAGGCTGAGAGAGAGAGATAGTCTTTTGTCTCTTTGTTGGTTTTTATTTGCCTTGCTACTTCGTTTGGTTGATGCTACCAATTGTCTTATGCTAGTGAGATACTATGTGTGGTGATGTGTTTGATCATACTATGTTTAATGTGTGCTTGAATGCCTATTCCTATGATTGCTTATGTATGACCATTCACTTGTATCTTTGGTGATGCGTGCATGTTATTTCATTCTTATCATTTTGTGCGCTCCACCAAGATGTATGTGACATGGAAGAGTGACCCATGATCCTAATCGATTATGTATTTGCATTCAAACACAAATTTAAAATAATCCATAAATTTCGGGGGAGCTCTTGCTTATCACATATTTCTCAAAGCGACGATGTATTTCATTCATTTTATGATTTGTCGAAGCTTTGATCTATATGTTGTCATCAATTACCAAAAAGGAGGAGATTGAAGGTGCAACTAATCTCCGGGACTGAAAGGATCAAGAAGAGGTGTCTAGAGGGGGGTGAATAGACTCTTAACAAAGAAAAGTTGCAGTTTTTATTTTCTTCAAGTTAAGGTAGAGTTTTAGCACAAGTTTAAGCATTCACAATACATATCAAGCAAGCATGACAAGTGTATATGAGCAGGGGAAAGTAAAGCATGCAAGTTGCAAGAATGTAAAGGGATGGGATTGGAGTATGCAAACGCAATTGGAGACACAAAGATTTTTTCCGTGTTTCTGATAGGTGGTGCTATCATACATCCACGCTGATGGAGATTTCAACCCACGAAGGGTAATGGTTGCGCGAGTCCATGGAGGGCTCCACCCATGAAGGGTCCACAAAGAAGCAACCTTGTCTATCCCACCATGGCCATCGCCCATGAAGGACTTGCCTCACTAGGGTAGATCTTCACGAAGTAGGCGATCTCCTTGCCCATACAAACTCCTTGGTTCAACTCCACAATCTTGTCGGAGGCTCCCAAGTGACACCTAACCAATCTAGGAGACACCACTCTCCAAAAGGTAATAGACCGTGTGTTGATGATGAACTCCTTGCTCTTGTGCTTCAAATGATAGTCTCCCCAACACTCAACTCTCTCTCACTGATTTGGATTTGGTGGAAAGATGATTTGAGTGGAAAGCAACTCAGAGAAGGCTAGAGATCAAGGTTCATATGGTTGGAATGGAATATCTTGGTCTCAACACATGAGTAGGTGGTTCTCTCTCAGAAAATGAATGTTGGAAGTGTAGGAATGTTCTAATAGCTCTCTCCATGAATGAAGAATGGGTGGAGGGGTATTTATAGCCTCCACACAAAATCTAACCATTACACACAAATCACCAAACTCGGTGGGACCGAATAATGAAACTCAGTCAGACCGATTTAGTTCAAAATGTGAACGTTAGGCTTTTCGGTGGGACCGACATGTCAACTCGGTGTGACCGATTTCATTAGGGTTAGGGCATAACGTAATCTCGGTGAGACCAATTACACAAACTCAGTGGGACTGATTTTGGTAATAAGCTAACCAGAGAGTTGGTCAGACAAACTCGGTGGGACCGATTCGCTATCTCGGTGAGACCGAAACGTTATAAAGGGGAAACAGAGAGTTTGCATTGCGAACTCAGTGGGACCAATCGCTCATCTCGGTTGGACCGAAATGTTATGAAGGGAAACAGAGAGTTTGCAATCCCATCTCGGTGAGATCGAGATCCCTATCGGTAAGACCGAAGTGACTAGGGTTTGTGGCAGTGGCTATGTCAAGTGAACTCGGTGGCACCAGATAGAGTGTTTCGGTGGGGCCGAGTTTGACTTTTGGTTTGGGACATATGTGGATATGATAAAGTGTTCAAGGTCTTTTGGAGCATATCACTAAGCACTTTGAGCAAGCAAGCCATTAAGCAACACCTCATCCCTTTTAATAGTATTGGCTTTTTCTATGGACTCAATGTGATCTTGGATCACCAAAAGTAAAATGTAGAGTCTTGATCTTTAGAGCTTGAGCCAATCTTTTGTCCTTAGCATTTTGAAGGGGTTCCACATCTTCTTGTCCATGCCACTTCATCTGTTGAACTTGTTTGAAATATTCTAGATAAAAAACATTAGTCCAATAGAAGATATGTTGACATTAATTACCAAAACCACCCAGGGAGCACTTGTGCTTTCAATCTCCCCCTTTTTGGTAATTGATGACAACATACATCAAAGCTTTAGATAAAGATATAGAGAATAACAAGTAAAGCTTTGGAAGTACATGTAACATGCATAGGTTCCCCCTACATGTATGCAACCATGTCAATATGGAATGTAAGAGCATGTGAATGCATAAACATGACAGAGCAAGCAATGTGTTACATGTATCTTGTCTATTTGCATCAGAGAAAATGATGTGAATATGTGAAGTGTAAGTTCATGTTCATGATTCCTTCTTGCAAACAATATGTACATTAGTAAGAAATCTTCATGCACATGAGTGTGATGCATATACTTACATTGTGGTCTTGAGCCGGCTTAGGAAGAGATGAATCTGAGTAAACAAGGTTAGATAACACAGGTACAACTACTAGACAGAGCAAACCAAAGAGCCACAAGAGTACCAAGACTAGGATGATATGTAGAGTGTGAGTACTAGGTACTATATTGGATATAGACATGTTCCCAAAGGTAAAAGGTATGCAATGAATTCAAAGACTTCCTTCCCTAGCAGTCTTTCTCCCCCTGAATCTTCTATTGGATAATGGGAGAAAGTAGGGAAACAAAATCAGAGCAAAACAGATCAAATCACAAACACAATAATCATAACAGAAACTAACATATCTTTCCCCTATTAAAGACATGTGACTTCTCTCCTCTTGAACACCAAGCATCTTGGGCCTTTAATGTGATTCCACTCTCTCCCCCTTTTGATATGATTAAGTTTTGATGTGAGCTCTCTCTCCCCCTTTGACATCAATTTCCAAGAAGGGATCTTCTGGAGTGTGAGTCAAAGTAGGTTTGGTCCTTGAGTTACAGAGCAAAGCATCATATAGAATGTGATGCTGGTAGAGGACAAGAATCATTGAGTGGAGCTGAAACAAAAGTGTAGGGTGCAAGTGGAAAATTGTCTTTTAAGTACTGAAATTGGTAACACCGAGTTGTTTTCTTCGGTAGCACCGAATTGGTTCGATTTGACCGAAAGTGATAAACCAGCGGGACCAAGTTCAACACAGAGAAAGAGCAATAGTCATCTCAGCTCACTAGGCAAATAAGATCTCACAAAGATTTGCAATGAATTGGATGCAGGGAATGCAGAACAAAACAGAGAAAATCTAGATGAAGTTTTTTTTGATTAAAGGAAGGGGAACAAATATGCAAGGGTCAAATGCAAAAAATCAGAAACACTAGAGAACTTCATCTAGAATTGGGCGGCGACAAAGTCACCTATGTTAGAGTATATTGACTGAGGAGTCAAGTGAGAACACTTGATCATAGGTCATACTCATCGTCTAAGCTCAAAATGGGGTTACCATTTTTCGTTTAAGCATTTTGATGTATTCACATCTTGTTGAGTTGCTTTGACCCATGACTTAGGATAAAGCTTCTCTAAGATGTAATTACACACCTTGGGTGGTGGTGTTGTACTTGATCATGTAGTTGAACTTGTGTGGGATGCTCAAGGTTGATGTAGCTCATTGGGAGCACCACTTGTAATTGGAGTTCATCTACCTACATGGGTTAGTTTTGCAAGGAGGAGCACTTGTGTATCCAACATGACAATCATGAAATTTGATACCAAATGAAATTTGATATAGAACTTGTCAAAAGGATATGTTCAAAGGTTTCATGCTTCCTTGTCTTCAACCACCATGTTGTAGAGACTTGGTGATGTAGAGGTTGATCAAGATGTGAGTGAGTTGCAATCTCATAGAATTAGATTCACTCAAGTACCTACAAGGGTTAGATAGCATGCAAGGGTACAAATATATCCAAGACACATGATCATCATCACAAGAGAAAAGTCAAGGATTAGTCATAGGCTCATGCCTTGCATGTATCCACATGGAGTTCCTACACAAAGTTTCAAGGATCAATGATGTTCAATTCACCTCTCAAATGGCAAAATACTTTCTCATCAAGCGGTTTGGTGAATATATCCGCCAATTGCTTATCGGTACGAACATGCTTAAGATCAATATCACCTTTAGCACCGTGATCTCGAATGAAATGATGACGTACTTCAATATGCTTAGTTCGAGAATGTTGCATGGGATTGTGAGCAATCTTAATAGCAATATCATTGTCACAAAGCAATGGAACATGCTTCACATTGATCCCATAATCTTTAAGAGTTTGGGTCATCCAAAGTAATTGAGCACAATATGAACCGGCGATAATGTATTCCACTTCGGCGGTGGATAAGGATACCGAGTTTTGTTTCTTGGAGGACCAAGACAAAAGAGATCTACCAAGAAATTGACAAGTAGCCGAAGTGGACTTTCTATCAACCTTGTCACCGGCATAGTCCGAATCGGAGTAGCCAACAAGATCAAAATAAGACCTCTTAGGATACCAAATGCCACAATTTGGTGTATGTATTAAGTATCTCACTATCCTTTTCACAACCTTAAGATGACATTCTTTAGGGGCCGCTTGATATCATGCACACATGCACACACTTAGCATAATATCGGGACAGGAGGCACATAGATATAACAATGAACCAATCATAGAGCGATAAACCTTTTGGTCAACCGGTTTGCCATCCTTGGTCAAGTCAAGATGTCCACTAGTAGGCATGGGAGTTTTCATACCTTTGCTTTCTTGCATGTTGAACTTCTTGAATAAGTCCTTGGTATACTTTGTTTGGGAAACAACCAAGGAAGAACTTGAGTTCACTCATCATAGACATCTCAAACTTCTCCGACATTAGCTTTCCAAACTTTTCACTAAAATGAGGGTTAGTCGAACCAAATATAATATCGTCAACATAAATTTGGCACACAAATAATTCACCATTAACCCTTTTAGTAAAAAGAGTAGAATCAATTTTTCCAATCTCAAAGCCTTTCTCAGTAAGGAACTTGGTCAAGCACTTATACCACACTCTAGGAGCTTGTTTAAGACCATAAAGAGCTTTGTGAAGTTTGTAAACATGATCGGGTTTCTTAGGATTAACAAAGCCGGGAGGTTGTTTAACATAGACTTCCTCCTCAATTTCACCATTTAGAAAAGACTTTTAATGTCCATTTGGTACAAGGTGATATCATGGTGATTAGCATAGGCAAGTAAGATGCGGATGGACTCAATAGCAACGGGGGCATATGTCTCACCATAGTCCACACGTTCGACTTGAGTGTAGCCTTGGGTGACGAGACGTGCTTTGTTGCGGACGACTTGACCATCTTCATCTTGCTTGTTGCAAAACACCCATTTGGTACCAATGATGTTGTGGTTGTTGTCAGGCTTCTCGACCAATGTCCACACTTGATTTCTCTCAAAGTTGTGTAGCTCTTCATGCATGGCATTTATCCAATCCGGATCTTCCAATGCTTCTTCGACCTTCATAGGTTCAATGCTAGAGATGAATGAGTAATGTTCACAAAAGTTAGCCAAACGAGTTTTAGAGCGAGTGATTCTCCCGGTTTGAATATCTTTGAAGATTTGCTCGACGGGATGGTCTCTTGAGACTCTCGCTCGAACTCGTGAGAGCTTTTGCTTGGTTCGGGGTGGAACATCTTCTTCTTCATCTTGTTCTTCTTCTTGGCCTTCTTCATTGTTGACATTGTCGTTCTCTTGTCGTGGTGGAGAAGGAGGTTGATGTGGTTCATCTTGGTGTACTTCCTCGTCGTCATCTTGGTGTGTCCCACTTGTGGATGCTTCTGTGTCAACTCTTGGTTCACCTTGTCGTGAGGTAGAAGTTTCCACTTGGACGGACGAGGTACTCTCCTTCACCTCTGTTGGACGAATCTTGCCAATAGACAAGTCTTGGATTGCTTCCGAAGGGTCTTTGTCTCCTACATCAATTGGCAATTGCTCTACTTGCGAGCTGTTAGATTCATCAAACTTCACATATACCGTCTCTTCAACCTTTCAGGTGAAATTGTTGTAGACACGTTAAGTGTGAGAGTTTGAGCCGTAACCGAGTAGGAAACCCTCATGAGATTTAGGAGAAAATTTAGAATGACGATGCTTATCAAGAATGTAACACTTCGAGCCAAACACTCGAAAGTATCCAACTTGGGGTTTTTTACCGGCGAGGAGTTTGTATGCCGTCTTGCCGAGTAGCTTGTGAAGATACAAGCGATTTGTTGCATGAAGAGCCGTCTCAACCGCTTCCGCCCAAAAATGTTTTTGTTTCTTGTGCTCATCAAGCATCGTTCTCGCCATCTCAATAAGAGTTCGGTTCTTCCTCTCAACAACTCCATTTTGTTGAGGCGTGTACGTAGCCGAGAACTCGTGTGAAATCCCTTCTTCGTCAAGAAAGGTATCCACTTTTGCGTTCTTGAACTCCATTCCGTTGTCTCTGCGAACCTTCTTGATCTTCACTTCAAATTGATTTTGGGCCTTCCTAGCGAAGTTCTTGAAGATCTTTTGGACCTGCGGTTTATCATCAAGAAAGAACACCCACGTAAATCTTGAAAAATCATCGACTATAACTAGACCAAATGAGTTTCCACTGAGACTTTTGTAGGCCTTGGGACCAAAGAGATCCCTATGAAGTAGCTCGAGCGGTCTTCTCGTGGTCATGATGTTGTTCACGGGGTGGCTTCCTCCAACTTGTTTTCCTGCTTGATAAGAACTGCACAATCTATCCTTGTGAAATATAACATCTTTTACTCCAAGGATATGATCACCTTTAATTAGCTTATCAAGATTTCGCATGCCCACATGACCTAACCTATGCCACAACTAGCCTTCAGAGGATTTAGCAATTAAGCAAGTTCTAGGTTGAGCCTTTTTAGTGAAATCAACAATATATAGATCACCTCTACGTATACCGGTAAAGACCATTTTAAGATTATCTCTACGAAACACTTGGAAATCTACTTCAGTAAATAGGACATTGAAACCAAAGTCAACAAGTCTAAATACGGAAAGTAAATTGTAGACAAGAGATTCAACGAGCATAACATTTTGTATGGAGCTATCATGTGAGATGGCCACCTTACCAAGGCCAACCACCTTACCCTTTGAGTTATCACCAAAAGTGACGTACTTCCGAGGGCCGTCGTTTTCAGCAAGCTCACGAAACATATCCTTACCTCCGGTCATATGATCGGTACATCCACTATCAAGGACCCATTCCTTTCCTCCAGCCATGTAGCCGCGAAGATTTGCCATAAGACCAAAGTGTCTCATAGACTCATCGATATCAAAGTCACTATCATCATCCTCATCATAGTATCCATGTTCAACATCGTCTTGTGATGGATCAATTCCTAGAGAAAGTGATTCATTAGATAAATGATCATCACAATAATCATCTTTATGAATTCTAATGGCTTCGGAGATGATATTGCTAATGACTCCAACATCTCCTTTGGCACGCATGAGGTTGGTAAGCTCAAATAAACAATCGCCAAACTTAGGATCATTGGAATTCATCTTACTCAAAGCAATAGTCTTGTGAAGAATCTCATCTAAGTTTTGCAAGGAATAGTTTGGAAATCGTTACTCAAGAAATATCCATATGGTGTAAGCACAGTCAAGAGTAGGCAAGCAACCAAGCAAATTTCTAGGCAAACCTCTAGTGATAAGATTAACAGTTCTAAGGTTGCGGATCATGTCAATAGACTCATCAAGGGTAGGATGCAAAGGATCAACATGAGGTGCACAAGGGGTAGTAATGTACTTGTTCAAATGATATTCATTGAAAATCTCAAGCATCTCAATTTTCCACTCATGAAAGAACTCTCCATCAAGTATAGGCACTCTATGTATAAGACTCCCCAACATAGACTCATCCATCTTCCTCCAATGGTGATTAAAACAAAGCAATGGAGATCAATGCTCTAATACCAATTGGAAGGATCAAGAAGAGGTGTCTAGATGGGGGTGAATAGACTCTTAACAAAGAAAAGTTGCATTTTTTATTTTCTTCAAGTTAAGGTAGAGTTTTAGTACAAGTTTAAGCATTCACAATACATATCAAGCAAGCATGAAAAGAGTATATGAGCAGCAGAAAGTAAAGCATGCAAGTTGCAAGCATGTAAAGGGATGGGATTGGAGTATGCAAATGCAATTGGAGACACGAAGATTTTTTTTCCGTGGTTCCGATAGGTGGTGCTAGCGTACATCCACGTTGATGGAGATTTCAACCCACGAAGGGTAACGGTTGCGCGAGTCCACGGAGGGCTCCACCCACGAAGGGTCCACGAAGAAGCAACCTTGTCTATCCCACCATGGCCATCACCCACGAAGGACTTTCCTCACTAGGGTAGATCTTTACGAAGTAGGCAATCTCCTTGCCCATACAAACTCCTTGGTTCAACTCCACAATCTTGTCGGAGGCTCCCAAGTGACACCTAACCAATCTAGGAGATACCACTCTCCAAAAGGTAATAGACCATGTGTTGATGATGAACTCCTTGCTCTTATGCTTCAAATGATAGTCTCCCCAACACTCAACTCTCTCTCACTGATTTGGATTTGGTGGAAAGATGATTTGAGTGGAAAGCAACTTGGAGAAGGCTAGAGATCAAGATTCATATGGTTGGAATGGAATATCTTGGTCTCAACACATGAGTAGGTGGTTCTCTCTTAGAAAATGAATGTTGGAAGTGTAGGAATGTTCTGATAGCTCTCTCCACGAATGAAGAGTGGGTGGAGGGGTATTTATAGCCTCCACACAAAATCTAACCGTTACACATAAATCACCACCGCTGTGGGACCGAATAATGAAACTCGGTCAGACCGATTTAGTTCAAAATGTGAACGTTAGGCTTTTCGGTGGGACCGACATGTCAACTCGGTGTGACTGATTTCATTAGGGTTAGGGCATAACGTAATCTTGGTGAGACCGATTACACAAACTCGGTGGGATCGATTTTGGTAATAAGCTAACTAGAGAGTTGGTCAGGCAAACTCGGTGGGACCGATTCGCTCATCTCGGTGAGACCGAAACGTTACGAAGGGGAAACAAAGAGTTTGCATTGCGAACTCAGTGGGACCGATCGCTCATCTCGGTTGGACGGAAACGTTACGAAGGGAAATAGAGAGTTTGCAATCCCATCTCGGTGAGACCGAGTCCCTATCGGTAAGACCGAAGTGACTAGGGTTTGTGGCAGTGGCTATGTCAAGTGAACTCGGTGGCACCGGATAGAGTGTTTCGGTGGGGCCGAGTTTGACTTTTGGTTTGGGACATACGTGGATATGAGAAAGTGTTTGAGGGCTTTTGGAGCATATCACTAAGCACTTTGAGCAAGCAAGCCATTAAGCAACACCTCATCCCTTTTAATAGTATTGGCTTTTTCTATGGACTCAATGTGATCTTGGATCACCAAAAGTAAAATGTAGAGTCTTGATCTTTAGAGCTTGAGCCAATCTTTTGTCCTTAGAATTTTGAAGGGGTTCCACATCTTCTTGTCCACGCCACTCCATCTGTTGAACTTGTCTGAAATATTTTAGATAAAAACATTAGTCCAACAGAAGATATGTTGACATTAATTACCAAACCACCCAGGGAGCACTTGTGCTTTCAGGGACGTTTAGGTAATTCATAACACCATAT
Source organism: Triticum urartu (assembly GCF_003073215.2). NCBI lineage: Eukaryota > Viridiplantae > Streptophyta > Magnoliopsida > Poales > Poaceae > Triticum > Triticum urartu. The sequence continues at coordinate 619,344,549 of NC_053023.1, forward strand.
AGCTCATTGAACTAATGTCTATCCGAGATAAATATTTTAGGAAGTTCAATGAATGGCATGGCATGGACTACAGATGTGGACCCCTAAAATGCTAAGGACATGTGCTGGTAAAAGCTCAAGACTCTCCATCTTTATTTTAGTGATCCAAAATCACATTGACTCCATAGGAAAGCCAATACTATTAAAAGGGATGAGGTGTTGCTTAATGGCTTGCTTGCTCAAATGGTTAGTGATATTGCTCCAAAACCCTCAACCACTTTCTCCATCCAAATATGTCAAAACCCTAAACTCTAACTCGGCCCCACCGATTCTTTCTAACCGGCGCCACCGAGTTCATATGACATAGCCACTGCCAGAAATCCTAGCAATTCGGTCTCACCGATACGTGTCTTGGTCTCACCGAGATGGCCTTGCCAATGCGCTGCGACTTGTTGAATTTATTTCGGTCTCACCAAGTTATGCGATATGTCTCACGGAGTTCGCTTGACATTCTCTCTGTTGCCTTATTGCTTCATTTCGGTCTCACCGAGTTGATGCAATTGGTGCCACCGAGATGATGTTTGCCCTAAGCCTTAACACATCGGCCCCACCGAGTTGTTCCAGTCGGTCCCATCGAGATTCCTAACATTCACATTTTGAACTAATCGGTGCCACTGAGTTTAACCGTTTGGCCTCACCGAGATTGGTCAAATGTGTGTAACGACTGGATTTTATGTGGAGGCTATATATACCCCTCCACCCCCTTCTCCATATGTGAGAGAGCCATCAGAACATGCCTACACTTCCACCATACATTTTCTGAGAGAGAACCACCTACTCATGTATTGAGATCAAGATATACCAATCCTACCACAAGAATCTTGATTTCTAGCCTTCCCCAAATTGCTTTCCACTCAAATCATATTTCCACCATATCCAAATCTATGTGAGAGAGTTGAGTGTTGGGGATACTATCATTTGAAGCAAAAGAGCAAGGAGTTCATCATCGACACACCATCTATTACCTTTTGGAGAGTGGTGTCTCCTAGATTGGTTAGGTGTCTCTTAGGAGCCTCCGTCAAGATGTGGAGTTGAACCAAGAAGTTTGTAAGGGCAAGGAGATCGCCTACTTTGTGAAGATCTACCCGAGTGAGGCAAGTCTCGTGGGCGATGGCCATGGTGGGATAGACAAGGTTGCTTTTTCGTGGACCCTTCGTGGGTGGAGCGCTCCGTGGACTCGCACAACCGTTACCATTCGTGGGTTGAAGTCTCCATCAACGTGGACGTACGATAGCGCCATCTATCGGAACCACGCCAAAAATCTCCGTATCTCCATTGCGTTTGCACTCTCCAAACCCTTCCCTTTACATTCATATGCAATGTTTTATTTTCCACTGCTATACTCTTAGTGTAGGTTGATTGCTTGACTTGTGCTAATTGAAGGAAATATGCCCTAGAGGCAATAATAAAGTTATTATTTATTTCCTTATATCATGATAAATGTTTATTATTCATGCTAGAATTGTATTAACCGGAAACATAATACATGTGTGAATACATAGACAAACAGAGTGTCATTAGTATGCCTCAACTTGACTAGCTCGTTGATCAAAGATGGTTAAGTTTCCTAACCATTGACATGGGTTGTCATTTCATTAATGAAACATAAGTCTGAAACATTTGAAAAGTTCAAAGAATTTCAGAGTGAAGTTGAAAAATCATCGTAACAAGAAAATAAAGTTTCTACGATCTGATCGTGGAGGAGAATATTTGAGTTATGAGTTTGGTCTTCATTTGAAACAATGCGGAATAATTTCGCAACTCACGCCACCCGGAACACCACAGCGTAATGGTGTGTCCGAACGTCGTAATCGTACTTTACTAGATATGGTGCAATCTATGATGTCTCTTACTGATTTACCGCTATCGTTTTGGGGTTATGCTTTAGAGACGGCCACATTCACGTTAAACAGGGCACCATCGAAATCCGTTGAGACGACGCCTTATGAATTGTGGTTTGGTAAGAAACCAAAGTTGTCGTTTCTGAAAGTTTGGGGTTGTGATGCTTATGTGAAAAAGCTTCAACCTGATAAGCTCGAACCCAAATCGGAGAAATGTGTCTTCATAGGATACCCAAAGGAGACTGTTGGGTATACCTTCTATCACAGATCCGAAGGCAAGACTTTTGTTGCTAAATTCGGAGTTTTTATAGAGAAGGAGTTTCTCTCGAAAGAAGTGAGTGGGAGGAAAGTAGAACTTGATGATGTAACTGTACCTGCTCCCTTATTGGAAAGTAGTTCATCACAGAAACCGGTTTCTACGACACCTACACCTATTAGTGAGGAAGTTAATGATGATGATCATGAAACTTTAGATCAAGTTGTTACTGAACCTCGTAGGTGAACCAGAGTAAGATCTGCACCAGAGTGGTATGGTAATCTTGTTCTGGAAGTTATGTTACTAGACCATGACGAACCTATGAACTATGAAGAAGCGATGGTGAGCCCAGATTCCGCAAAATGGCTTGAGGCCATGAAATCTGAGATGGGACCCATGTATGAGAACAAAGTGTGGACTTTGGTTGACTTGCCCGTTGATAGGCAAGCAATTGAGAATAAATGGATCTTCAAGAAGAAGACTGACGCTGACGGTAATGTTACTGTCTATAAAGCTCGACTTGTTGCAAAAGGTTTTCGACAAGTTCAAGGGATTGACTACGACGAGACCTTCTCACCCGTAGCGATGCTTAAGTCTGTCCGAATCATGTTAGCAATTGCCGCATTTTATGATTATGAAATTTGGCAAATGGATGTCAAAACTGCATTCCTGAATGGATTTCTGGAAGAAGAGTTGTATATGATGCAACCGGAAGGTTTTGTCGATCCAAAGGGAGCTAACAAAGTGTGCAAACTCCAGCGATCCATTTATGGATTGGTGCAAGCCTCTCGGAGTTGGAATAAATGCTTTGATAGTGTGATCAAAGCATTTGGTTTTACACAGACTTTTGGAGAAGCCTGTATTTACAAGAAAGTGAGTGGGAGCTCTATAGCATTTCTAATATTATATGTGGATGACATATTATTGATTGGAAATGATATAGAATTTTTGGATAGCATAAAGGGATACTTGAATAAGAGTTTTTCAATGAAAGACCTCGGTGAAGCTGCTGATATATTGGGCATCAAGATCTATAGAGATAGATCAAGACGCTTAATTGGACTTTCACAAAGCACATACCTTGACAAAGTTTTGAAGAAGTTCAAAATGGATCAAGCAAAGAAAAGGTTCTTGCCTGTGTTACAAGGTGTGAAGTCGAGTAAGACTCAATGCCCGACCACTGCAGAAGATAGAGAGAAAATGAAAGACGTTCCCTATGCTTCAGCCATAGGCTCTATCATGTATGCAATGTTGTGTACCAGACCTGATGTGTGCCTTGCTATAAGTCTAGCAGGGAGGTACCAAAGTAATCCAGGAGTGGATCACAGGACAACGGTGAAGAACATCCTGAAATACCTGAAAAGGACTAAGGATATGTTTCTCGTTTATGGAGGTGACAAAGAGCTCATCGTAAACGGTTACGTTGATGCAAGCTTTGACACTGATCCGGACGATTCTAAATCGCAAACCGGATACGTGTTCACATTGAACGGTGGAGCTGTCAGTTGGTGCAGTTCTAAACAAAGCATTGTGGCGGGATCTACGTGTGAAGCAGAGTACATAGCTGCTTCGGAAGCAGCAAATGAAGGAGTCTGGATGAAGGAGTTAATATCCTATCTAGGTGTAATACCTAGTGCATCGGGTCCAATGAAAATCTTTTGTGACAATACTGGCGCAATTGCCTTGGCGAAGGAATCCAGATTTCACAAGAGAACCAAGCACATCAAGAGACGCTTCAATTCCATCCGGGATTTAGTCCAGGTGGGAGACATAGAAATTTGCAAGATACATACAGATCTGAATGTTGCAGACCCATTGACTAAGCCTCTTCCACGAGCAAAACATGATCAACACCAAGGCTCCATGGGTGTTAGAATCATTACTGTGTAATCTAGATTATTGACTCTAGTCCAAGTGGGAGACTGAAGGAAATATGCCCTATAGGCAATAATAAAGTTATTATTTATTTCCTTATATCATGATAAATGTTTATTATTCATGCTAGAATTGTATTAACCGGAAACATAATACATGTGTGAATACATAGACAAACAGAGTGTCACTAGTATGCCTCTACTTGACTAGCTCGTTGATCAAAGATGGTTAAGTTTCCTAACCATTGACATGGGTTGTCATTTGATTAACGGGATCACACCATTAGGAGAATGATGTGATTGACTTGACCCATTCCGTTAGCTTAGCACCCGATCGTTTAGTATGTTGCTATTGCTTTCTTCATGACTTATACATGTTCCTATGACTATGAGATTATGGAACTCCCGTTTACTGGAGGAACACTTTGTGTGCTACCAAACGTCACAACGTAACTGGGTGATTATAAATGTGCTCTACAGGTGTCTCCGAAGGTACTTGTTGGGTTGGCTTATTTCAAGATTAGGATTTGTCACTCGATTGTCGGAGAGGTATCTCTGGGCCCTCTCGGTAATGCACATCATTTAAGCCTTGCAAGCATTGCAACTAATGAGTTATTTGTGGGATGATGTATTACGGAACGAGTAAAGAGACTTGCCGGTAACGAGATTGAACTAGGTATTGCGATACCGACGATCGAATCTCGGGCAAGCAACATACCGATGACAAAGGGAACAACGTATGTTGTTATGCGGTCTGACCGATAAAGATCTTCGTAGAATATGTGGGAGCCAATATGAACATCCAGGCTCCGCTATTGGTTATTGACCGGAGACGTGTCTCGGTCATGTCTACATAGTTCTCGAACCTGTAGGGTCCGCACGCTTAACGTTTCGATGACAGTTATATTATGAGTTTATATGTTTTGATGTACCAAAGGTTGTTCGGAGTCCCGGATGTGATCACGGACATGACGAGGAGTCTCGAAATGGTCGAGACATGAAGATTGATATATTGGAAGCCTATGTTTGGATATCGGAAGTGTTCCGGGTGAAATCGGGATTTTACCGGAGTACCGGGAGGTTACCGGAACCCCCCGGGGACTTAATGGACCTTAGTGGGCCTTGGTGGAAAGATAGGAGAGGCGGCCAGGGCATGGGCCGTGCCCCCTCCCCTAGTCTGAATAGGACAAGGAGAGGGGGCGGCGCCCCCCTTCCTTCTTCTCCTCCACCTCTTTCCCCTCTCTCTCCTAGTCCAACAAGGAAAGGGGGGGAGTCCTACTCCCGGTAGGAGTAGGAATCCTCCTGGCGCGCCCCTCTCTAGGCCGGCCGCACCCCCCTTGCTCCTTTATATACGGGGGCAAGGGGGCACCCTAGAGACACAACAATTGATCGTTTGATCTTTTAGCCGTGTGCGGTGCCCCCTCCACCATAGTCCACCTCGATAATACTGTAGCGGTGCTTAGGCGAAGCCCTGCGTCGGTAGAACATCATCATCGTCACCACGCCGTCGTGCTGACGAAACTCTCCCTCAACATTCGGCTGGATCGGAGTTCGAGGGACGTCATCGGGCTGAACGTGTGCTGAACTCGGAGGTGCCGTACGTTCGGTACTTGATCGGTCGGATCATGAAGACGTACGACTACATCAACCGCGTTGTGCTAATGCTTCCGCTTTCGGTCTACGAGGGTACATGGACAACACTCTCCCCTCTCGTTGCTATGCATCACCATGATCTTGCGTGTGCGTAGGAATTTTTTTGAAATAACTACATTCCCCGACACTAATTGCTAAAATCTGCCCACAACTAAAATTGGGAAAATGTTAGATTTTTATTTGGTCAAGTAGTCTAATCAGCCCCCTCTAGACATACTTTTGATCCTACACAAAGTTGTCACAATCGCCCGATCACACGAATCTAGGGTTTACCCCAAAGCTACAAAGGTGGAGGACGGAGAGCATCACCTTAATGCTGCTATCCGGAAGGGAACAATGCTCAAGAGCGTAGTCGTTGCGAGCTCTGGCACGACTAGAGACAAGGCTTTCACCTGGACAAACCCTACAAGCTCTGCACCATGGTGGCGTAGATTTGGGTCGAGCCCTGTTTGGTCCCCATAGTGAGCCCGAGGCTGCAACCACCTAGATCGATCGACCGTGGTGCGTTGGAGCATCACACAAAAAAGACGTTCGCTCTCAAAAGGGAAGGTCATAGCTGACTAGGCCCCGCCGCATCAAACACCATCTAGCTACTAGGTCGCCACAACAACCACCACACATGTTGGAGCACCGTCCATGGGTCGCCACAACAACCACTGCACACGTTGGAGCACCATCCGAGGCCGACCATCGTGCAATCCATCACAGGGGTGTGTGCACCCGAGCAAGGTAGCGTGAAGGGAAACTCACGCCCCTTACGACAACAAGGGGAGGGGAGAGGAGATGGGTTGTTGCCGGTTGCCAAGGTTCCTACCCAAGCCGCGTAAAAGGAGCGATACAGGAGCCTTTTTCGTACATTCATTGACAAAAAATTGGGAGATAATTTCGCTTCTTCCACCCTGTGCACGAACCAAGGATGCACACATGCTTTTTAGAATACGAGTACCTAGGTGCATGGGCACCTAGGCCGTTTATGGCAAGCCATTTTTATTAGTGCATGGCGTGCAATCAATGAAACATTAGCTTTCCATCTTTTATTTGCATGCACTGCTGTCAATAATTGCTTTCCAAAAAATATTATGTTGATTTCCTAGCAATAATCCCTTTCCAAATATTATGTTGACGTATTATACCTCATATAAATATACACATACTCAGACTATTATATCTAACAAAAATATATACGTACCATAAGTATTGTGTAATGAAAAATATACATATTCCCGTCGTATTATATGTACTAAGAATATACACATACTTGCTGTATTATACAAAAAGATTATGGATATACCTCGGGTATCTCAAATACCTACTAACAAGACGTAATGAATATATCTAGATATATCATGAGTATGTAGATACCTAAAAAATATCATGAGTATGTATGTAAATCTGGTATGTATATACTTAAATGGTGTACGTACTTCAAATCATTGACACATGCCGATGTATCAAATACCCGCTAATGAGACACAATGTACGATATACTCACAAATCTCCTTGTATATACCCAGCAAACTTAAAAATAAAACAGTATACCCAATGTGTATGCGCGTGTATATACCTACGTGAAAAAGGGTAGGAAAATATTTTAGGCACCCCGTCAACATGTAGAAAGTAAAAATCTGATTGCGTATATACCTCGGTACATGAAATATGGCATCCATAGGTATCTAATATCGGAAGTGATAAAATCGTAGGAAAGAAAAATGCTATCTTAATTTGGAATAATAAATGTTGTATGTGTCCAGCCAACCATGCAACATACGTCAGATCATACAAATATGAAAAAAAAATCTATGTATACCCAAGGACATTTTCTCTCTTCAATTTGTATTACTAACGTCTCTCAACAAGGAAGGATGTCATGCATGGGTATTTTTTTGCATGCTAAAAAAGTGTTAACATGCATGGCGTGTTGGACCATATTTAATGGTATCCATTTATGGTTATCTTTATAACTCTTTCCAAACTACGTAATTATTTCCAAATCAGTAATCTGTGATGGATTGACCTTTAACGCAATCGAACGGTGGAAAGGCAAGGAGGCTGGGCACCTAGGTGTCCCAAATGGCCGTCCTATATATATTGGTCTCATCAAGTCTAGTCCATATGAAAATTTGAAATACGAGTAACTAGGATTATTATATTAGTTACTGGACTGGTGCATGCAGTTCTCCACCACATATCAAGCATGATCCTCATTACTCCTATAAAGAATGTTGAACTACCTGCCCTCCTGGGGGACATCCTCACCGCCACCGTCAACCATCGTCGGTCGAAGAAGAAGGCGAAACACTTACCTGCTCATCGATAAAGAATCTTTTCGACATGGACAAATCGACGAGGGTGAGGGTGGCGGGAGTTCAGGCCGTGGAGCAAAGAGGGCTAAATAGGCAAGGCAAACAGCGAGAGCCGAGAGGTGACCGAATTATTGGCCCCGCCGATTTTTTGAAGAAGCACGTGAACTCGTGCCATCTCCCCGCTCGACGAGCTTGACGTCGCGTTCCCCTTCTTTGCACGCGGAGAGCTTGGCCGAGTGAAAATGGTCGATTTGACCGTTCCTGCCAGCCTGGCCGAGAGGTTCAGGATACCGAACACACACACGCCTACGGTATGTGAGCTGATACTTGATAAGGTGAAATACTCATTTTTCCTGACCAGTCTACCTTATCAGCCTTGGATTTGGACTAGGCTCCACATTAACATCCGGCCAAAGTAGCACCCCGCATAATTTCTTGTGGAACGTCAGTAGTAACCTTTCACCACCGCAACGTTTAATAGGATTATCTGACGGCACAGCGTTAGGACAAAACAAGCATTGTACACTTACGTACGCACCCACCTCCACACAATTCCGTATGCTCCAAACTCTCGACAGGGAAACGGAACCCCTCTGGCCCAGACCATTTTCTTATCAGGTGAGACTGTGAGAGCGTGACGTCTCTTTTTTTCCTTCTCATCCATCTCGCCCTGCCCGCAATGGGGGGCGGGCGATGGCGGGACGGCGACCGGTAGGTGCCATGTCAATTCCTGCCGCGATTCGTGCGTACGCATGTAGACACGGACGTAGCCTGGGATCGGATATACAACAAATAAACCGGAGCGTACACGGCCAAAACCCGAGCCCAAGAGATCCAGTTGTTTACTCGCGGCCTGATCCTCGATCATTTTGCTCGCTGTATGGCCGAGGACGTGCTGGTTGCTGTATGGATTTGTATGTACAGATGGGAAATGTCGTATCCTGTACCGGTCGCGGTCGCTTCTTTTTGATGGGCAGCGACCCGGCGAGAAAGGATTCCGGATTTCTGGCCCAGGCCGCGCCAGATCTCCGGTTCCAGGCCGTCGCACGAGCACCACAGACCGCAGCCCCTCTCGCCCGCACGGCGCACACGGCACACACACGACACGATCGCGGGAAGCCCCCGACACCTGGGCAGGGCAGCCCTCCCCCTAGGAGCCATCATCATTGCCCCAATAATTCACTCCCCGCACCGGACGCCGATCGCCACCACCACCACCACCAGTAGAGGGCGCGCGGCGCGCCAATAATAGGGGCGCGAGCATGGCGTCCCAGCGCTGAAACACACTGCACGCTGGTTGGTCAGTGGCCACTGGCCGGCCACCGCACGCGCGCACCCACGCTTCGATCGAGCACGAGCACGCCGATGTCCATGCGCGACCGCCGCGCCTCCGCCGTGTCCCCGTCGCTGCGCTTCCTCGGCTTCATCAAGCAGCCGGATGACGCCGGCGCTGCCGACCAGGAGCTCGAGCTCGACGAGCGCGACGTAGTCTGGTCGTCGTCCCCCTCCTTCTCCTCGGCCTCCACCGCCTCGTCGCCCTCGCCCACGCCGTCCCCGTCCGGGGGAAGCCACCGCTGGCCCCTCTCCTCCCGCGCCTTCCCGTCCGGCGGCGCCGGCCTGTCGTCGCTCATCGCCGACGAGGACAGCCGCTCGCCCAGCGCGGCCATCCCGGCCGCGGCCCGACGGGAGAGGCAGCCGCGCTCCCAGCCGTACCACCAGTCTGCGCCGGTGGCCGTGCCTGCCTGGTCCAAGGCGACGGCGGACAGGCGACGCCGGGAGGCGGAGCAAGAGGCCGCTGACGAGGAGGACGAGGACGACGACGAACTCATGGTGCCGCCGCACGAGATGGCCGCGCGCCGGGCCGCGGCGGCGGCGTCGGTGATGGAGGGCGCCGGGCGGACGCTGAAGGGGCGCGACCTCCGGCGCATGCGCAACGCCGTGTGGCGTACCACCGGCTTCCTCGACCTGTGAAAAAGGACGCTCCTTTGGAGGTTTCTCTCGCTGCCCACGTCACTCCAATTCATGGTGTAGTATTCGTTACAGAAAATGTGGATCTTTTGTTGCTACGTTTGGGATTCTAGGCGAAATATTTTGATGTATGTACTACTAGTAAATTAACAAGTGGTTATGTTTTTCTAGAAGAAAAGATGCTGATCACGGAGCAATTAAATAAGGTCTAAATGGCTAGATTGAACTTGCAACTAACCACAATAGCCACTGGGCTACAATTGCTTTATGATCTGTACAATTTTTTCTGTAAAAAGTTTAAAACGTCTTATAAAAACAAACGGAGGAAGTACTTACTACTGAGCTTCATTTAGAAGGGAAGAAAAAGATTTGCAGAAGGTAAGTAAAATGTATTGCATGGTAGAAACATGTATGAGTGTAAATGTTGTACTCTCTCTGTTTATTTTTATAAGACGTTTAGACAATTCAGACAGCCCACAGAATAGTTCAGTGTCAGCTGTTCAAAACGTCTTATGAAAGTGAACGGAAAGAGTGTCTATTTTTATAATTGGAAAGACCACAACACATTTTACCAGTCGTACGTGTACATTGTGATTAGCAGAGTGCTTTTATCTGGTGTTGCACTAGTACTCTATCCAGGGTCTCCGTTACCAGCTGCAGGTGAAGAATCCTCTTTCTCATTGACACACTCTAATGGATTTGATTTACAATCATGTTGATGCTAATTTTGATCCTTTTACTGTTAAATCCTGTTTTGGTGCTATCATTCGGGACAGCGCTGATTGCCTTTTTTTTTCTGCTTGGAATTGACTGGAAGGGTGCTCAGATGGAACCGAAGTTAAACTGTTATCTTGTTGAGAGCATCTCTGATGGTTGTGAGATAACTGTTGCTAAAATTTGCTAGTTCTTTTTCTTTATAAAGATGTCTCTCCCTCCGATTTCATTTAGTAGAAACTACAATGTCTTAAATCTAGTAGAATAAAAGAATAAAAGCAGCATATGCTATATATGACCTAGAGCATCCGAAGATCCACCTTCAGCGCATCATCAACCAGGCTTGTACTCATGGATATACCCATACCCCACCCGTTTATACTCACATGTGAACCTTACCCGTGAAGTGTGTCGTGAGCTTGTGAACCTATGTTAAAGTTGTCACCAATTGTCAATTTAAATTAAGATAATTGTTATGTATTCATCTATCTGTTATTGAGTTGAGATAAATATTATTTTTGATCAAATGTGATACCGATGAATGTAAAATTGTGAATATCGTGTGTACTATTTAATCTAACCATTGGGTACCACATGTGAATTTGGTATCCTTTCGATATTTTGATAATATGTATGTTGTTGCTTTCTTTAGAGGTGTCATGTGAACATCGACTACATGACACTTCACCATGCTTGGGCCTAACAGAAGGCATTGTGGAGTAATAAGTAGATGATGGGTTGCTAGAGTGGCCGTATGATCAAAATTAGTCTAGAGGGGGGTGATTAGACTACTTGACTAAATAAAAATCTGACATTTTCCCAATTTTAGTTGTGGACAGATTTTAGCAAATCTAGCAAGTCAACCATCACCCTACACACGCAATTCTAAGAGTATAGCAGCAAAAAGTAAGACATTGCACATGTAAGTAAAGGAGGGGTTTGGAGAAGGCAAACACAATGGGGACACGGTAATTTTTGGCGTGGTTCCGATAGGTGGTGCTATTGTACGTCCACGTTGATGGAGACTTCAACCCACGAAGGGTAAATGCTACGCGAATCCACAAAGGGCTCCACCCACGAAGGGTCCATCAAGAAGCAACCTTGTCAATCTCACCATGGCCACCGTTCACGAAAGACTTGCCTCACTCGGGTAGATCTTCACAAAGTAGGCGATCTACTTGTCCTTACAAACTTCTTGGTTCAAGTCCACATCATGTCGGAGGCTCCCAAGCGACACCTAACCAATCTACGAGACACCACTCTCCAAAAGGTAATAGATGGTGTGATTGATGATGAACTTTTTGCTCTTGTACTTCAAATGATAGTCTCTCCAACTCTCAACTCCCTCTCAGAGATTTGGCTATGGTGAAAGAAAGATTTGAGTGGAAAGCAACTTGGAGAAGGCTAGAAATCAAGGTTCAAATGGTAGGAATGGAATATCTTGATCTCAACACATGAGTAGGTGGTTCTCTCTCAGAAAATGAGTAGTGGAAGTGTAGACACGTTCTGATGGCTCTATTGCTAAGTAAGAGGGGGTGGAGGGGTATATATAGCCTCCACACAAAATCCAACCATTACACACGACTCAACTCGGTGGCACCGACCTATGTAAAAGATATGAACTTTAGGAGTCTCGGTGCGACTAACTGGAAACATCTATGAGGGACCGATGTGCAATGATAAAGGCAAACCTCGTTTCGTTGCCACCGATTGCATCAAATCGGTAGAACCGAAGTGAAGCAATAAGACAACAGAAGGTTGGCAAGCTATCTCGGTGGCACCGATTGCAAAACTCGGTAAGATCGAAATAATTGCAACAGATGACAACGAGTTGGCAAGACCATCTCGGTAGGACCGAGATTCATATCGATGACTCCGATCTGTTAAGGTTTGGCTGTGGCAGTGTCTAGATGAACTATGGGTCTGGATATGTAGGTTTCGGTGGGACTGAGTTGGATTGTCGGGTTTAGGACATATTTGGATAGAGAAAGTGGCTTAGGGTTTTTGAACAATATCACTAAGAACTTGAGCAACCAGATCATCAACAACACCTCATCCCCTTTTAATAGTATTGGTTTTTCTTTGGACTCAATGTGATCTTGGATCACTTAACAAAAAATGTAGAGTCTTGAGATTTTGCCAATCCATGTCCTTAGCATTTTGAGGGGTCCACAATCACTAGTCTTTGCCATGCCAATCATTGAACTTCCTGAAATCTTTAATTTGAATAGATATTAGTTCAATGAGATATATGTTATTCTTAATTACCAAAAACACCCGGGGATTAGTTGCACTTTCAATCTCCTCTTTTTGGTAATGCTGACAACATATAGATCAAAGCTTTGACAAATGATTAAATGAATGAAATACATCGTCGTTTTGAGAAGTATGTGATAAGAAAGAGCTCCCCCTAAATTTGTGTATTATTAAAAATTTGTGTTTGAATGAAAATGCACAATCGATTAGGATCATGGGTCACTCTTCCTTGTCACATACAACTCGGTGGAGCGCACAAAGTGATATGATTGGAAGTAAGCACTCATAACCAAAAACACAAGTGAATGATCATACAAGATAATGATATGATAAGCAGTGTGCATAACATGAAGCATTGTATGATCAAGCACAAACAACCAACATAGTATCTCACACATACAACAAATCAAAGTAGCATAAACCAAGTAGTAGCAAAAGCTCGAAGAAATCAAACAAGCAAATCAAAGTAGCGTAAACCAAGTAGTATCAAAAACTCGAAGAAATCAAATGAGAAAAAGCAAGACGCACTCTCTCTCGAAGCCTAATGATCTATACAAATTCTCCCCCTTTGGCAACAAGTATCAATAGGCTTGGATAGGTATAGAGCTATGCGTCTCTCTAGACACGATCCGTGGCAGCTCCTAGAGGTGAAGATATCTGGTGGGAAGCTCCGTTGTGTGTAGACGGTGTTGAGAGAAGTGTATCTGCAAAAGCTTTGGCTGACGTCTGCTGAATTGGTGGAGTAGACATTAGCGGTGGAACTGATGGAGTAGCAGCAGGGGCTGAAGTGGTAGTCCTCATATCTATAGTAGGCACGGTAGCAGACCTTGCTACCCTAGGCACTGTTTGGAATCTGTTGTTGGAAATATGCCCTAGAGGCAATAATAAAAGCATTATTATTATATTTCCTTGTTCATGATAATTGTCTTTATTCATGCTATAATTGTGTTATCCGGAAATCGTAATACATGTGTGAATAATAGACACCAACATGTCCCTAGTAAGCCTCTAGTTGACTAGCTCGTTGATCAACAGATAATCATGGTTTCCTGACTATGGACATTGGATGTCATTGATAACGAGATCACACCATTAGGAGAATGATGTGATGGACAAGACCCAATCCTAAACATAACATAAGATTGTATAGTTCGTTTGCTAGAGTTATTCCAATGTCAAGTATCCTTTCCTTAGACCATGAGATCGTGTAACTCCCGGATACCGTAGGAGTGCTTTGGGTGTACCAAACGTCACAACGTAACTGGGTGACTATAAAGGTATACTACGGGTATCTCCGAAAGTGTCTGTTGGGTTGACACGGATCAAGACTGGGATTTGTCACTCCGTATGACGGAGAGGTATCACTGGGCCCACTCGGTAATGCATCATCATTATGAGTTCAAAGTGACCAAGTGTCTGGTCACGGGATCATGCATTACGGTACGAGTAAAGTGACTTGTCGGTAACGAGATTGAACAAGGTATTGGGATACCGACGATCGAATCTCGGGCAAGTAACATACCGATTGACAAAGGGAATTGTATACGGGGTTGCTTGAATCCTCGACATCGTGGTTCATCCGATGAGATCATCGAGGAGCATGTGGGAGCCAACATGGGTATCCAGATCCCGCTGTTGGTTATTGACCGGAGAGCAATCTCGGTCATGTCTACATGTCTCCCGAACCCGTAGGGTCTACACACTTAAGGTTCGGTGACGCTAGGGTTGTAGGGATATGTATATGCAGTAACCCGAATGTTGTTCGGAGTCCCGGATGAGATCCCGGACGTCACGAGGAGTTCCGGAATGGTCCGGAGGTAAAGAATTATATATAGGAAGTGCTATTTCGGCTATCGGGACAAGTTTCGGGGTCACCGATGTTGTACCGGGACCACCGGAAGGGTCCCGGGGGTCCACCGGGTGGGGCCACCTATCCCGGGGGGCCCCATGGGCTGAAGTGGGAAGGGATCCAGCCCAAAGTGGGCTGGGGCGCCACTTCCCCTAGGGCCCATGCGCCTAGGGTGGGGGAAACCCTAAAGGGGGGCGCCCCCTTGCTTGGGGGGCAAGCCCCCACCCCTTGGCCGCCGCCCCCCTAGGAGATTGCATCTCCTAGGGCCGCCGCCCCCCCTAGGCCCCCTATATATAGTGGGGGGGGGATGGAGGAACTCTCACCTACGCCTTTGGTGCCTCCCTCTCCCTCTCCAACACCTCCTCCTCCTCCATAGAGCTTGGCGAAGCCCTGCCGGAGTACTGCAGCTCCATCACCACTACGCCGTCGTGCTGCTGCTGGAGCCATCTTCCTCAACCTCTCCTTCCCCCTTGCTGGATCAAGAAGAAGGAGACGTCACGCTGACCGTACGTGTGTTGAACGCGGAGGTGCCGTCCGTTCGGCGCTAGGATCTCCGGTGATTTGGATCACGTCGAGTACGACTCCCTCATCCCCGTTCTTTGAACGCTTCCGCACGCGATCTACAAAGGTATGTAGATGCATCCGATCACTCGTTGCTAGATGAACTCATAGATGGATCTTGGTGAAACCGTAGGAAAATTTTTGTTTTCTGCAACGTTCCCCAACAGTGGCATCATGAGCTAGGTCTATGTGTAGTTCTCTTTGCACGAGTAGAACACAATTTGTTGTGGGCGTAGATGTTGTCAACTTTCTTGCCGCTACTAGTCTTATTTTTTCTTCAACGGTATTGTGGGATGAAGCGGCCCAAACCAACCTTACACGTACGCTTACGTGAGACCGGTTCCACCGACTAACATGCACTAGTTGCATAAGGTGGCTGGCGGGTGTCTGTCTCTCCCACTTTAGTTGGAGAGGATTCGATGAAAAGGGTCCTTATGAAGGGTAAATAGAAGTTGACAAATCACGTTGTGGCTTTCACGTAGGTTAGAAAACGTTCTTGCTAGAACCCTATTGCAGCCACGTAAAACTTGCAACAACAATTAGAGGACGTCTAACTTGTTTTTGCAGCAAGTGTTCTGTGATGTGATATGGCCAAAGTTGTGAGGAATGATGAATGATATATATGTGATGTATGAGATCATGTTATTGTAATAGGAATCATGACTTGCATGTCGATGAGTATGACAACCGGCAGGAGCCATAGGAGTTGTCTTTATTTTTTGTATGACCTGCGTGTCATTGAGAAACGCCATGTAAATTACTTTACTTTATTTCTAAACGTGTTAGCCATAGTAGTAGAAGTAATAGTTGGCGAGCAACTTCATGGAGACATGATGATGGAGATCATGGTGTCATGCCGGTGACAAGATGATCATGGAGCCCCAAGATGGAGATCAAAGGAGCTATGTGATATTGGCCATATCATGTCACTATTATTATTTGATTGCATGTGATGTTTATCATGTTTTGTACATCTTGTTTACTTAGAACGATGGTAGTAAATAAGATGATCCCTCATAATAATTTCAAGAAAGTGTTCCCCCTAACTGTGCACCGTTGCGACAGTTCGTTGTTTCGAAGCACCACGTGATGATCGGGTGTGATAGATTCCAATGTTCACATACAACGGGTGTAAGACAGATTTACACATGCAAACACTTAGGTTGACTTGACGAGCCTAGCATGTACAGACATGGCCTCGGAACACAGAAGACCGAAAGGTCGAGCATGAGTCGTATAGAAGATACGATCAACATGAAGATGTTCACCGACGTTGACTAGTTCGTCTCACGTGATGATCGGACACGGCCTAGTTAACTCGGATCATGTTATACTTAGATGACTGGAGGGATGTCTATCTGAGTGGGAGTTCATTGAATAATTTGACTAGATGAACTTAATTATCATGAAATTAGTCTAAAATCTTTACAATATGTCTTGTAGATCAAATGGCCAACGTTGTCCTCAACTTCAACCCGTTCGTAGAGAAAACCAAGCTGAAAGACGATGGCAGCAACTATACGGACTGGGTCCGGAACCTGAGGATCATCCTCATAGCTGCCAAGAAAGATTATGTCCTACAAGCACCGCTAGGTGACGCACCCGTCCCACAGAACCAAAATGTTATGAACGCTTGGCAGACACGTGCTGATGATTACTCCCTCATTCAGTGCGGCATGCTTTACAGCTTAGAACCGGGGCTCCAAAAGCGTTTTGAGCGACACGGAGCATATGAGATGTTTGAAGAGCTGAAAATGGTTTTCCAAGCTCATGCCCGGGTCGAGAGATATGAAGACTCCGACAAGTTTTTCAGCTGTAAGATGGAGGAAAATAGTTCTGTCAGTGAGCACATACTCACAATGTCTGGGTTACATAACCGCTTGACTCAGCTGGGAGTTAATCTTCCAGATGACGCAGTCATTGTGTTGGGGAACGTTGCAAAAAACAAAAAATTTCCTACGGTTTCACCAAGGTCCATCTATGAGTTCATCTAGCAACGAGTGATCGGATGCATCTACATACCTTTGTAGATCGCGAGCGGAAGCGTTCAAAGAACGGGGATGAGGGAGTCGTACTCGACGTGATCCAAATCACCGGAGATCCTAGCGCCGAACGGACGGCACCTCCGCATTCAACACACGTACGGTCAGCGTGACGTCTCCTTCTTCTTGATCCAGCAAGGGGGAAGGAGAGGTTGAGGAAGATGGCTCCAGCAGTAGCACGACGGCGTGGTGGTGATGGAGCTGCAGTACTTCGGCAGGGCTTCGCCAAGCTCTATGGAGGAGGAGGAGGTGTTGGAGAGGGAGAGGGAGGCACCAAAGGCAAAGGTGAGGGGTCCTCCATCCCCCCCACTATATATAGGGGGCCTAGGGGGGGCGGCGGCCCTAGGAGATGCAATCTCCTAGGGGGGCGGCGGCCAAGGGGTGGGGGGCTTGCCCCCCAAGCAAGGGGGCGCCCCCCTTTAGGGTTTCCCCCACCCTAGGCGCATGGGCCCTAGGGGAAGTGGCTCCCCAGCCCACTTTGGGCTGGATCCCTTCCCACTTCAGCCCATGGGGCCCTCCGGGATAGGTGGCCCCACCCGGTGGACCCCCGGGACCCTTCCGGTGGTCCCGGTACAATACCGGTGACCCCGAAACTTGTCCCGATGGCCGAAATAGCACTTCCTATATATAATTCTTTACCTCCGGACCATTCCGAAACTCCTCGTGACGTCCGGGATCTCATTCGGGACTCCGAACAACATTCGGGTTACTGCATATACATATCCCTACAACCCTAGCGTCACTGAACCTTAAGTGTGTAGACCCTACGGGTTCGGGAGACATGTAGACATGACCGAGATTGCTCTCCGATCAATAACCAACAGCGGGATCTGGATACCCATGTTGGCTCCCACATGCTCCTCGATGATCTCATCGGATGAACCACGATGTCGAGGATTCAAGCAACCCCGTATACAATTCCCTTTGTCAATCGGTATGTTACTTGCCCGAGATTCGATCGTCGGTATCCCAATACCTTGTTCAATCTCGTTACCGGCAAGTCACTTTACTCGTACCGTAATGCATGATCCCGTGACCAGACACTTGGTCACTTTGAGCTCATAATGATGATGCATTACCGAGTGGGCACAGTGATACCTCTCTGTCATACGGAGTGATAAATCCCAGTCTTGATCCGTGTCAACCCAACAGACACCTTCGGAGATACCCGTAGTATACCTTTATAGTCACCCAGTTACGTTGTGACGTTTGGTACACCCAAAGCACTCCTACGGTATCCGGGAGTTACACGATCTCATGATCTAAGGAAAGGATACTTGACATTGGAAAAACTCTAGCAAACGAACTATACGATCTTATGCTATGTTTAGGATTGGGTCTTGTCCATCACATCATTCTCCTAATGATGTGATCTCGTTATCAATGACATCCAATGTCCATAGTCAGGAAACCATGACTATCTGTTGATCAACGAGCTAGTCAACTAGAGGCTTACTAGGGACATGTTGGTGTCTATTATTCACACATGTATTACAATTTCCGGATAACACAATTATAGCATGAATAAAGACAATTATCATGAACAAGGAAATATAATAATGATGCTTTTATTATTGCCTCTAGGGCATATTTCCAACAGTCTCCCACTTGCACTAGAGTCAATAATCTAGTTACATTGTGATGAATCGAACACCCATGGAATTCTGGTGTTGATCATGTTTTGCTCTAGGGAGAGGTTTAGTCAACGGATCTGCTACATTCAGGTCTGTATGTACTTTACAAATATCTATGTCTCCATCTTGAATATTTTCACGAATGGAGTTGAAGCGACGCTTGATGTGCCTGGTCTTCTTGTGAAACCTGGGCTCCTTGGCAAGTGCAATAGCTCCAGTGTTGTCACAGAAGAGTTTGATTGGCCCCGACGCATTGGGTATGACTCCTAGGTCAAAGATGAACTCCTTCACCAAAATTGCTTCATGCGCTGCCTCCGAGGCTGCCATGTACTCCGCTTCACATGTAGATCCCGCCACGACGCTTTGCTTGCAACTGCACCAGCTTACTGCCCCACCATTCAAAATATACACGTATCCGGTTTGTGACTTGGAGTCATCCAGATCTGTGTCGAAGCTAGCGTCGACGTAACCCTTTACGACGAGCTCTTCGTCACCTCCATAAACGAGAAACATTTCCTTAGTCCTTTTCAGGTACTTCAGGATATTCTTGACCACTGTCCAGTGTTCCTTGCCGGGATTACTTTGGTACCTTCCTACCAAACTTACGGCAAGGTTTACATCAGGTCTGGTACACACCATGGCATACATAATAGAACCTATGGCTGATGCATAGGGGATGACGCTCATCTCTTCTATATCTTCTGCCGTGGTCGGACATTGAGCTGAGCTCAATTTCATACCTTGTACACAGGCAAGAACCCCTTCTTAGATTGATCCATATTGAACTTTTTCAATATCTTATCAAGGTATGTGCTTTGTGAAAGACCTATGAGGCGTCTCGATCTATCCCTATAGATCTTGATGCCTAATATATAAGCAGCTTCTCCAAGGTCCTTCATTGAAAAACTCTTATTCAAGTAGGCCTTGATGCTGTCCAAGAGTTCTATATCATTTCCCATCAATAGTATGTCATCTACATATAATATGAGAAATGGTACAGAGCTCCCACTCACTTTCTTGTAAACGCAGGCTTCTCCATAAGTCTGCGTGAACCCAAACGCTTTGATCATCTCATCAAAGCGAATGTTCCAACTCCGAGATGCTTGCACCAGCCCATAAATCGAGCGTTGGAGCTTGCACACCTTGTCAGCATTCTTAGGATCGACAAAACCTTCCGGCTGCATCATATACAATTCTTCCTTAAGGAAGCCATTAAGGAATGCCGTTTTGACGTCCATTTGCCATATCTCATAATCGTAGAATGCGGCAATTGCTAACATGATTCGGACGGACTTTAGCTTCGCTACCGGTGAGAAAGTCTCATCGTAGTCAACCCCTTGAACTTGTCGATAACCCTTAGCGACAAGTCGAGCTTTATAGATGGTCACATTACCATCCGCGTCTGTCTTCTTCTTAAAGATCCATTTATTTTCTATGGCTCGCCGTTCAACGGGCAAGTCAGTCAAAGTCCATACTTTATTTTCATACATGGATCCTATCTCGGATTTCATGGCTTCTAGCCATTTGTCGGAATCTGGGCCCGCCATCGCTTCTTCATAGTTCGAAGGTTCACCGTTGTCTAACAACATGATTTCCAAGACAGGGTTGCCGTACCACTCTGGTGCGGAACGTGTCCTTGTGGACCTTCGAATTTCAGTAGGAGCTTGATCAGAAGTATCTTGATCATTATCATTAACTTCCTCTCTAGTCGGTGCAGGCACCTCAGGAACATTTTCTTGAGTTGCGCCATTTTCTGGTTCAAGAGGTAATACTTCATCAAGCTCTACTTTCCTCCCACTTACTTCTTTCGAGAGAAACTCTTTCTCTAGAAAGGACCCATTCTTGGCAACAAAAATCTTGCCTTCAGATCTGAGGTAGAAGGTGTACCCAATAGTTTCTTTTGGGTATCCTATGAAGACGCATTTTTCCGACTTGGGTTCGAGCTTTTCAGGTTGAAGTTTCTTGACATAAGCATCGCATCCCCAAACTTTTAGAAACGACAGCTTAGGTTTCTTCCCAAACCATAATTCATACGGTGTCGTCTCAACGGATTTTGACGGAGCCCTATTTAAAGTGAATGCGGCAGTCTCTAAAGCATAGCCCCAAAAGGATAGCGGTAAATCGGTAAGAGACATCATAGATCGCACCATATCTAATAGAGTGCGATTACGACGTTCGGACACACCGTTACGCTGAGGTGTTCCAGGCGGCGTGAGTTGTGAAAATATTCCACATTTTCTTAAGTGTGTGCCAAATTCGTGACTCAAGTATTCTCCTCCACGATCTGATCGTAGAAACTTGATCTTCCTGTCACATTGATTCTCAACCTCACTCTGAAATTCCTTGAACTTTTCAAAGGTTTCAGACTTGTGTTTCATTAAGTAGATATACCCATATCTACTTAAATCATCAGTGAGCGTGAGAACATAACGATAGCCACCGTGAGCCTCAACACTCATTGGACCGCACACATCAGTATGTATGATTTCCAATAAGTTGGTTGCTCGCTCCATTGTTCCTGAGAACGGAGTCTTGGTCATCTTACCCATGAGGCATGGTTCGCATGTGTCAAATGATTCATAATCAAGAGACTCTAAAAGTCCATCTGCATGGAGCTTCTTCATGCGTTTGACACCTATGTGACCAAGGCGGCAGTGCCACAAGTATGTGGAGCTATCATTATCAACCTTACATCTTTTGGTACTCACATTATGAACATGTGTAGTATCACGTTCGAGATTCATAAAGAATAAACCATTCACCATAGGAGCATGACCATAAAACATATCTCTCATATAAATAGAACAACCATTATTCTCGGATTTAAATGAGTAGTCATCTCGAATTAAACGAGATCCCGATACAATGTTCATGCTCAAAGCTGGCACTAAATAACAATTATTAAGGTTTAAAACTAATCCCGAAGGTAGATATAGAGGTAGCGTGCCGACGGCGATCACATTGACCTTGGAACCATTCCCGGCGCGCATCGTCACCTCGTCCTTTGCCAGTTTCCGCTTATTCCGCAGCCCCTGCTTTGAGTTACAAATGTGAGCAACTGCACCGGTATCAAATACCCAGGAGCTACTACGGACACTAGTAAGGTACACATCAATTACATGTATATCACATATACCTTTTGTTTTGCCGGCCTTCTTGTCTGCTAAGTATTTAGGGCAATTCCGCTTCCAGTGACCGCTTCCCTTGCAATAAAAGCACCCAGTCTCGGGCTTGGGTCCATTCTTTGGCTTCTTCCCGGCAGCTTGCTTGCCGGGCGCGGCAACCTCCTTGCCGTCCTTCTTGAAGTTCTTTTTACCCTTGCCTTTTTTGAACTTAGTGGTTTTATTGACCATCAACACTTGATGTTCCTTCTTGACTTCTACCTCCGCTGATTTCAGCATTGTGAACAACTCAGGAATGGTCTTTTGCATCCCCTGCATGTTGAAGTTCATCACAAAGCTCTTGTAGCTTGGTGGAAGCGACTGGAGGATTCTGTCAATGACCGCATCATCCGGGAGATTAACTCCCAGCTGAGACAAACGGTTATGTAACCCAGACATAGTGAGTATGTGCTCACTGACAGAACTATTTTCCTCCATCTTACAGCTGAAGAACTTATCGGAGACTTCATATCTCTCGATCCGGGCATGAGCTTGAAAAACCATTTTCAGCTCTTCGAACATCTCATATGCTCCATGTCTCTCAAAACGTTTTTGGAGCCCCGGCTCTAAGCTGTAAAGCATGCCGCACTGAACGAGGGAGTAGTCGTCAAAACGTGTCTGCCAAGCGTTCATAACGTCTTGGTTCTGTGGGACGGGAGCTTCACCTAGCGGTGCTTGTAGGACATAATCTTTCTTGGCAGCTATGAGGATGATCCTTAGGTTCCGGACCCAGTCCGTATAGTTGCTGCCATCGTCTTTCAGCTTGGTTTTCTCTAGGAACGCGTTGAAGTTGAGGACTACGTGGGCCATTTGATCTACAAGACATATTGTAAAATATTTTAGACTAAGTTCATGATAATTAAGTTCATCTAATCAAATAATTAATGAACTCCCACTTAGATTAGACATCCCTCTAGTCATCTAAGTATTACATGATCTGAGTTAACTAGGCCGTGTCCGATCATCACGTGAGACGGACTAGTCAACATCAGTGAACATCTTCATGTTGATCGTATCTTCTATACGACTCATGCTCGACCTTTCGGTCTTCTGTGTTCCGAGGCCATGTCTGTACATGCTAGGCTCGTCAAGTCAAGTCAACCTAAGTGTTTGCATGTGTAAATCTGTCTTACACCCGTTGTATGTGAACGTCTGAATAAAACACCCGATCATCACGTGGTGTTTTGAAACAGCGAACTGTCGCAACGGTGCACAGTTAGGGGGAACACTTCTTGAAATTATTATGAGGGATCATCTTATTTACTACCGTCATTCTAAGTAAACAAGATGCAAAACCTGATAAACATCACATGCAATCAAATAATAAACGTGACATGATATGGCCAATATCACATAGCTCCTTTGATCTCCATCTTGGGGCTCCATGATCATCTTGTCACCGGCTTGACACCATGATCTCCATCATCATGATCTCCATCATCGTGTCTCCATGAAGTTGCTCGCCAACTATTACTTCTACTACTATGGCTAACGTGTTTAGCAATAAAGTAAAGTAATTTACATGGCGTTTCTCAATGACACGCAGGTCATATAAAAGAATAAAGACAACTCCTATGGCTCCTGCCGGTTGTCATACTCATCGACATGCAAGTCGTGATTCCTATTACAATAGCATGAACATCTCATACATCACATATAGATCATTCATCATTCATCACAACTTTGGCCATATCATATCACAAACCACTTGCTGCAAAAACAAGTTAGACGTCCTCTAATTGTTGTTGCAAGTTTACGTGGCTGAATTAGGGTTCTAGCAAGAACGACTTCTTACCTACGTTAAAGCCACAACGTGATTTGTCAACTTCTATTTACCCTTCATAAGGACCCTATTCATCGAATCCGCTCCAACTAAAGTGGGAGAGACAGACACCCGCCAGCCACCTTATGCAACTAGTGCATGTTAGTCGGTGGAACCGGTCTCACGTAAGCGTACGTGTAAGGTTGGTCCGGGCCGCTTCATCCCACAATACCGCTGAAGCAAGAAAATACTAGTAGCGGCAAGAAAGTTGACAAATCTACGCCCACAACAAATTGTGTTCTACTCGCGCAAGAAGAACTACGCATAGACCTAGCTCATGATGCCACTGTTGGGGAACGTTGCAGAAAACAAAAATTTTCCTACTCGTCTCACCAAGATCCATCTAGGAGTTCATCTAGCAACGAGTCATCGGATGCATCTACATACCTTTGTAGATCGCGCACGGAAGCGTTCAAAGAACGGTGATGATGTAGTCGAACACGACGTGATCCAAATCACCGATGACCAAGCGCCGAACGGACGGCACCTCCGCGTCCAACACACGTACGGGACGGGAGACGTCTCCTCCTTCTTGATCCAGCAAGGGGAAGGAGAGGTTGACGAAGATCCAGCAGCACGACGGCGTGGTGGTGGATGCAGGGCGTCACAGTAGCAGGGCTTCGCCTATACTACGAGAGAGAGACGTAACGGGGAGAGAGGGAGGCGCCAGGGGCTGGTGTATGAAGTCCCTCCTCTCCCCCACTATATATAGGGGTGCTAGGGGGGCCGGCGGCCCTAGTAGATGGAATCTACTAGGGGGGGCGGCCTAGGGTGGGGGGCTTGCCCCCCAAGCAAGGGGGCGCCCCCTTTAGGGTTTCTCCTCAACCCTAGCCGCATGGGCCCTAAGGGGGTGGCGCCCCATCCCACTATGGGCTGGGTTCCCTCCCACTTCAGCCCATGGGGCCCTCCGGGATAGGTGGCCCCACCCGGTGGACCCCCGGGACCCTTCCGGTGGTCCCGGTACAATACCGGCGACCCCGAAAGTTGTCCCGATGGCCGAAACAGCACTTCCTATATATAATTCTTTACCTCCGGACCATTCCGGAACTCCTCGTGACGTCCGGGATCTCATCCGGGACTCCGAACAACATTCGGGTTACTGCATATACATATCTTCACAACCCTAGCGTCACCGAACCTTAAGTGTGTACACCCTACGGGTTCGGGAGACAAGCAGACATGACCGAGACGACTCTCCGATCAATAACCAACAGCGGGATCTGGATACCCATGTTGTCTCCCACATGCTCCACGATGATCTCATCGGATGAACCACGATGTCGAGGATTCAATCAACCCCGTATGCAATTCCCTTTGTCAATCGATATGTTACTTGCCCGAGATTCGATCGTCGGTATCCCAATACCTCGTTCAATCTCGTTACCGGCAAGTCACTTTACTCGTACCGTAATGCATGATCCCGTGACCAGACACTTGGTCACTTTGAGCTCATTATGATGATGCATTACCGAGTGGGCCCAGCGATACCTCTCCGTCATACGGAGTGACAAATCCCAGTCTTGATCCATGTCAACCCAACAGACACTTTCGGAGATACCCGTAGTCTACCTTTATAGTCACCCAGTTACGTTGTGACGTTTGGTATACCCAAAGCACTCCTACGGTATCCGGAAGTTACACGATCTCATGGTCTAAGGAAAAGATACTTGACATTGGAAAACTCTAGCAAACGAACTATACGATCTTGTGCTATGTTTAGGATTGGGTCTTGTCCATCACATCATTCTCCTAATGATGTGATCTCGTTATCAATGACATCCAATGTCCATAGTCAGGAAACCATGACTATCTGTTGATCAACGAGCTAGTCAACTAGAGGCTTACGAGGGACATGTTGGTGTCTGTTATTCACACATGTATTACGATTTCCGGATAACACAATTATAGCATGAATAAAGACAATTATCATGAACAAGGAAATATAATAATAATGCTTTTATTATTGCCTCTAGGGCATATTTCCAACACCGACGCCCCCCCTAGGCCCCCTATATATAGTGCGGGGGATGGAGGACCTCTCACCTACGCCTTTGGTGCCTCCCTCTCCCTCTCCAACACCTCCTCCTCCTCCATAGAGCTTGGCGAAGCCCTGCCGGAGTACTGCAGCTCCATCACCACTACGCCGTTGTGCTGCTGCTGGAGCCATCTTCCTCAACCTCTCCTTCCCCCTTGCTGGATCAAGAAGAAGGAGACGTCACGCTGACCGTACGTGTGTTGAATGCAGAGGTGCCGTCCGTTCGGCGCTAGGATCTCCGGTGATTTGGATCACGTCGAGTACGACTCCCTCATCCCCGTTCTTTGAACGCTTCCGCGCGCGATCTACAAAGGTATGTAGATGCATCCGATCACTCGTTGCTAGATGAACTCATAGATGGATCTTGGTGAAACCATAGGAATTTTTTTGTTTTCTGCAACGTTCCCCAACATCTGTCAGTAGTAGGTCTGTCATCACCACTGTCCTCTGCATCCTCTCTAGATTTAGCAGCTGCGTCAACATCATTCTTTAGCTTCTCCTTGATGGTCTGGACATGTGTGACCTTTACATCAAGATCATAAATTTTTGCCTCAACTATCCGCTCTAAGCTCTCTTGGTTCTTGGCGAGGCTGGCCAAACTTTGTTCAATCCTCAGGGTTGCTTCTAGCAGATAAGTCATTTGATCACTTCTGGTCTTGAGATTAGTAAATGGACTAGATGCTTCCTTAGCTGCTTTAGCTGCGACGGCTGCATACTGTGTGTATCTTCTCTTGTGCCTCAACAGAAGTAGGATGAGATGGGTCCATCACCACCATGTTATCCTCGAATTCTGGCAACAATGGGAGATGCTCACGATCAAGAAGATATGTGCTTGTTCCAACCTTGGAATTGATAAGTAACTGAATGTGTGGAGCAAAACTACATGATCTCTTTTGGTCTGCCGCTATCCTCTTGATAGTTTCAACAATTAAGGTCATTACCTTGAATTTTTTTAGGTGTGTCAAAGAGATCCAACAGGTTGATGGAATGGCCACGGATCATCTTGTCACCTTCAGGTTTGGGCAATAGAGTGTGCCTGAAAATAGTGTTTGTAGTGGCCAAACCAGGTAGCAAATGCTTCACAGAACCTAACTTGTGGGTCTCAACATCTTTCTCAGGAATAGCTTTGTACATGTCCTTCATCGAGTTGTGGTCCATCTTGGGCTTTGCATACACATCAATGTCTCGCTCTTCTTCTTTAGGAACACCAAGAAGAGTTGCCCACTAAGAGATGGTCGACTGGCATCTCACTCCCTCAGTCATCCGCACAATCCTTCCATCTGGAAAGAAATGAGCAGTTGAATAGAATTGCATTATCGTCTCATCATTCCATGAGGTAAGCTTCTTCCCAACAAAAGCATCAACACCTGCAAGTATGAAACTCTCATGAACATGGGGAAATTGTCTTCATTGTCATCAATGTATTCTCAATCCACCCATTTTATGTCAATGACAATAGGCTTCTTATCAAGAAGCACATTTTTATAAAATCTTGTTGCTCTCTGGTGTGGAAACAATAATCACAAGCAGTTCTTCTCCTGATAGAATAAGGATCAGATAATCTCCACTGACGCAAACATTTGTCCTTTCTTAACATCATGTTCTCAGCAACAGGATGAGCATTGTCATGATCTGGAATTTTGCGTCTCAATTTCCTGAGCACTAGTGACTCATCACTTCAGGCACTAAGGCCTTATTCCTCTCACTTGCACAAACATTTCTTTGATGGGGAACGTAGTAATTTCAAAATTTTCCTACGCACACGCAAGATCATGGTGATGCATAGCAATGAGAGGGGAGAGTATCGTCTACGTACCCTCGTACCGTAAGCGGAAGCGTTATGACAACGCGGTTGATGTAGTCGTACGTCTTCACGATCGACCGATCCTAGCACCGAAAGTACGACACCTCCGCGATCTGCACACGTTCGGCTCGGTGACGTCCCGCGAACTCACGATCCAGTAGAGCTTCGTCAGCACGATGGCGTGATGATGGTGATGATGTTGCTATCGGAACAGGGCTCGCCTAAGCACTGCTATGATATTACCGATGTGGATTATGGTGGAGGGGGGCACCGCACACGGCTAAAGATCAATGATCAACTTGTGTATCTATAGGGTGCCCCCTCCCCCGTATATAAAGGAGTGGAGGAGGGGGAGGGCTGGCCCTCCTATGGCGCGCCCCATGGGGAGTCCTACTCCCACCGGGAGTAGGATCCCCCCCTTTCCAAGTAGTAGGAGTAGGAGAAGGAAGGAGAAAAGAGGGAGAAGGAAAGGCGCCCCCTTCCTAGTCCAATTCAGACCAGAGGGGGA
Organism: Triticum urartu; assembly: GCF_003073215.2. Lineage (NCBI taxonomy): Eukaryota > Viridiplantae > Streptophyta > Magnoliopsida > Poales > Poaceae > Triticum > Triticum urartu. Next base: position 619,372,869 of record NC_053023.1, read on the forward strand.
GGGGCGCGGCCTGCCCTGGCAGCCCCTCCCCTCTTTCCACTAAAGCCCATAAGGCCCATTAAACTCCACGGGGGGTTCCGGTAACCCCTCGGTACTCCGGTATATGCCCAAACTTCACTCGGAACCCTTCCAATGTCCAACATAGCCGTCCAATATATCAATCTTTATGTCTCGACCATTTCGAGACTCCTCATCATGTCCGTGATCAAATCCGGGACTCTGAACTACCTTCGGTACATCAAAACACATAAACTTGTAATACCGATCGTCACCGAACGTTAAGCGTGCGGACCCTACGGGTTCGAGAACTATGTAGACATGACCGAGACTCACTTCCGGTGAATAACCAATAGCGGAACCTGGATGCTTATATTGGTTTCTACATATTCTACGAAGATCTTTATCGGTCAAACCGCATAACAACATACATTGTTCCTTTGTCATCGATATGTTACTTGCCCGAGATTTGATCGTCGGTATCTCAATACCTAGTTCAATCTCGTTACCGGCAAGTCTCTTTACTCGTTTCGTAATGCTACATCCTGTAACTAACTCATTAGCTACATTGTTTGCAAGGCTTATAGTGATGTACATTACCGAGAGGGCCCAGAGATACCTCTCCGACAATCGGAGTGACAAATCTTAATCTTGATCCATGCCAACTCAACAAACACCATCGGAGACACCTATAGAGCACCTTTATAATCACCCAGTTATGTTGTGACGTTTGGTGGCACACAAAGTGTTCCTCCGGTATTCGGGAGTTGCATGATCTCATAGTCATAGGAACATGTATAGTTATGGAGAAAGCAATAGCAACAAACTAAACGATCATCGTGCTAAGCTAACGGATGGGTCAAATCAATGACATCATTCTCTAATGATGTGATCCCGTTAATCAAATGACAACTCACGTCTATGGTTAGGAAACATAACCATCATTGATTCAGCAAGCTAGTCAAGTAGAGGCAAACTAGTGACACTCTGTTTGTCTATTTATTCACACATGTACTAAGTTTCCGGTTAATACAATTCTAGCATGAATAATAAACATTTATCATGATATAAGGAAATAAATAATAACTTTATTATTGCCTTTATGGCATATTTCCTTCATTCTTGTAGTTCTCTTGGCCTTGGTAGCTGAAACTCCTGTAGTTCGAATACTTGTTCAACATATATAATCACCATTTTTTCAAATATTTTCCGAAAAGTGTTTTTGTAATATATATATTTTAAAAAAATAAAGTATAAATAAAAGTACAAAAATAAAGTAAAACAAAAAACAGAAAACGTAGAAAAAACAGGGAAAAGAGGCTGTGGGCTCCCGTGCCCGTGGGCCGGCCTGGCCCGCTCGCCCTTCAGCGAGTCCGAAGCCAGACTCGTTAAAGGCGAAACATAGTCGTGATTGACAAAAAACAAATGCGCGTCCGTTTGTATCGGCAAATTGGGCCGCTATCTTTGTTCGTTACGCGTGCGAAATGCGTTGGCAGGTTGGAGTTTTTTTATCATTCTTTTATCGTAGCGTTAGAGTTGCCCTGAGGGGCCAGGTGCACGACGGGAGCTCCTATAGGCCGCTCGCTGCGGCAAAGTGCCGGCGCTTCGCACAGGAGCAGCTAGCGTGGGCCGGCCCATTTACAGTGGCACACGACGGCACGTTCCCGAGATGAAAAAATCGCAAAAAAGAAACTCGCGCTAGCGCTGTAACTCGAACACGCGACTTCGCACCAATTGGCCTGCCGTGCAAACCACCGCGTCGAACACCACCTCATGTTCAATTAGCAGCTGGACAGTTAAAGACGTATACGAGAAAGACTAATGTTAAACATTAATTCGCAAAAATCCTAAAAACTACAGTCCATTTTTCGAAATTATGAATACTTTCTTCAAAATAAAAACATTTTTTGAATTTTCATACAAAATTTGTAAAACAGGAACATTTTGACGATGTGAACAAATTTGAAAACGGGGAACATTTCTTGAATTTGTGAACAAAAAATAAAAATGTTTACTTTTTAAAACTTCCAGAACATTTTTTGAATTTGTGAACAAAATTAAAAAACATGAACTATTATTGAATTTGTGAACAAATTAGGAAAGCTGGAACATTCTCTTCAATTCCCAAACATTTTTTGAATCTTGAGAACAAATTTTGAAACAGAGATCATTTTTTAAAAATCCTGAACAAATTTGGAAGCGTGAACAATTTTTGAAAGTACGAACATTTTTTGAATTTTGAGAACATATTTTAAAATGGAGAACAATTTTTAAAAATCCCAAACAAATTTGGAAGCGCGAACATTTTTTTAATATGTGAACAAAAAATTGAAATCTGGCACATTTTCTGAATTTTGAAAGTTTTGTACTTTTTTGTGTAACGAGACAAATTTTGAATTTTGAGAACATTTTTTCAAAAACTGAACATTTTTTGGGAACACGAAGAAAAATTATTTTTTTAAAAAAAGAGAAGAAAAGGAAAAGAAATAAAAAATAAAATCGTAAACATTTTGTTATATTGCGAACAAGTTATGAGAAAGAAAAATAAACTTGAAAAAGAAAATGAAACAAAAAAAAGTAAAAAAAACAAAAACGAAAAATGATAAATGGAAAAACAATAAAAAGCCGAAAAAAAACCATAAAAACGATACAGGAAAAACCCGGTTCAGGGAACCTTCTAGAAGGTTCCCAAAACCGGTTGGACGCAATATGTATAAGTGGGCCGGCCCAGGTTTGTCGCTCGCTGCACTGCCCTGTGCGGTAGGCCGACATTTTGCCGCAGCGAGCGGCGAATAGGGATTTCCGTGCACGACGCCCCGTCCAATGCTGTGTCATTTCACTCATGAATCAGGCCCTGTTTGATTCATAAGTCCTAGGACTTTTTCTAGTCCCAACTAAAAAGTCTCTAGTCCCTAAAAAGTACTTCCCTGTTTGTTTTCAGAGACTAAAAAGTCCCTAGTCCCTTCCTAGAGGTTATTAAATGACCATGTTGCCCCTAGTATATAGAAAAATAACAATCAAACAACACCATGAGGGCGGGCCATTGAATGCATGGAGGAGCATTGTTGGAAAAGTCCCAAAAAAGACTCTCCTTGAGAGTCTTCTTCATTTAGTCTCAAATGCCTAGTTTAGTCCCTAAAAAATTCCTCCCGTTTGGTAAAAAAGTCTTTAAGAGAGATTTTTTCTAGTCAACACCCCCTCAGCTGGTCTCGACTGGGCTAGCGCGACTTTGGGCCGCGTTCCCGGCGCACTCCCCTCACGGCAGTTCTAGGATATCGGGCACCGGCTCGTGGTTGCGCTACAACCATTGCAGCTGGAAATGCGCGCGCTACGATCAATCGCCCTTCCCTCCGTCCTCCGGCGCCAGGAGGTAACCTAATACATTCTTGAAGGATCTTCTAACTAGGGCTTCTATCACCGATCTATTTACTTCTCTCGTCGATTTGCTCTGGAGAGTGCATGATTTTTACGCGATTCCAGACAAAATAAAACAAATTGTTGACGCGATCTACCAATTTCGCCTTCATTTCTTGTCACTGCGGAGACGATTGTGTAGGGTTTCTAGGGCAAATCTGTTGTTTACTCTGCATCCATCCGAAATAAGATGGAACTGCTGGCGAACAAAATCAGAGGACAGGAAATTTTTTCCTGTACAAAATCCGGCCAGAGAACTTCAGAACACGGTCCAGATCGAGCATCGGATGCCGCTTTGCGTGGTTGAACCAATGGCAGCCGTGGACAGCTCGTAAGCTATACATACAAGCAGTACAATAGACTGATTTGGCTACAAACTGCTGTATTTCCGTTGATTGAAAAATTAATGGAAAGGGGTGAGAGCCCGGTTGGAAAAAATACAAGCAGTACAATCTCACATCAGTGAAAGCAATCCCACATGTACACTACGATTCCACGAGACATTGTGGCTGGTCCGTGCCATCAGAAAACTGAGAAGACACCTGTGAACGACGAGGACTGCTGTTAGGCATCTTCAGTACTTGAGTGAGTGGGAGAAGACATCAGTGAACGACGACGATCCACATCGGGCGGTTCATGTGGAGGCCGGCAGTTCACACAAGATGCCCCGTCTCTTTCACGCATCAGCGTCGGTCTACGATCGCGATGTTGCGCAAGCAAGCATAAAGTAGAAGAATTGGGGACTGTAACAGGTTAGTTTACTGTGTTTATTTTCATTTTGAGCCTAGTCTATGGACTGCGTGGATCATGCTTCACATCTTCTTAATTGTTTGGTTTGACCCATTGGTAACTTTGGTCGATACACACGGAATTGTTTCATGCATGGTCTTGATCACCTCAATAATTGGCCTTGTGATGTAGCATTGGGCAGGGCTGTCTGGCTAGTTTTTTTGGGGGGACCGGCTGTCTGGCTGCTTGATGGACTTGAAGCCGCTAGCTTTTGAGGCAAATCAATCTAAGAACAACTCTAGATAATACACCCTTTACCTATCAATTATATGCATTTTTCCGGACAATTTGGAGAGGAATGGGGGTGAACTTTGCGTGCGCAGACAAATGGGGTTTCGCTGACATCTCAATTGACCTAGTCCGGTTGAAGATGCTCTTAGTGTCCGCATTTCTCTATTTTGACAACTTTTTAGAGGTTGAGAGATTAGATAGAATCTGGCTGTAGTAAGCTATTTTTATTTTCTGAAACTCACTACAAGAAAACAGTGAGGGGGTGGAGAATATACTAAAGAAAACGTAGTCATAGCTAAATTAATCAAATCCATGAAAAACCCTACATTAATTAAACAATCGTCCGGCAGGGCCAGTGGTACCGGATCTAATACTCCCTATGATCATATTATATACTAAATCCACAACAATTAATATGAATTGGAGGGAGTAAGTTATCTTTATTTTTAATGTTAAAAAACGTCTTACATTATGGGACAGAGGGAGTAGAAAACATTAGGGGCTAGTTAGTATATCAGTACAAAAAAGAGTAATCGTGATTGCAAGATACAAGACCTAATAAGCTATTTTTATTTTGTCAATTTACTAGAAAAACAATAACGCATATACAGAGGAAAAAGAGAGTAATCACAATTAAAAAAGGAATTGGTCCCGATGGGGCTTGAACCCATGACCTTTGGTATATCAGAACAACACTCTAACCAACTGAGCTACAGGACCTAATTATTTAGTTAATATTTCTTTATTAAAATAATTGAAAATACAGAAGAACCAAGAAATCAAGACCCATGAGAGTTAGGCTCCTCGCTTACACTGCGGCCAGGGTTAATAAGCTGGAGAGGTGTTTTGAATTCAATAAAGAATTGCAGTTCAGTGGTAAGCATGGTAAGCAACACTGATTGTGTTGGATTTTCTCAGAAACTCATGATGGTTGCGTCAGTCTTGTTTAGTGGGCACATCCGCCCACATCTATCTATCTTAATACTCAGTCTCACACTCGTCGGCTTATACACATTACTTGACAGTTCTTTCCGCGTCACAGATCATCTGACAATCCTTCAGTAGTTTATATCTGATGATAATATTTGCAGAGAACAGCTGAAACCGGCACTACACAATTGGATCTGCTGCTCTTGAAAGATATACCCCCTCTCTGTAAAGAAATATAAGAGCTCTTGGAGTATTTCTTTACACAATTGGATCTGCTGCTCTTGGAGTATTTCTTTACGGAGGGAGTACTTCTTACCACTTGATGATAACATTTGCAGTCTCCAACTCTTCTTTACAACGTTCTTGAAAGACACCACGGTCCACATCGGGCGGTTCATGTGGAGGCCGGCAGTTCACACAAGATGCCCCGTCTCTTTCACGCATCAGCGTCGGTCTACGATCG